>NC_048308.1:408763-434329 GCF_013100865.1 Trachemys scripta elegans | reverse complement strand
GGAGGGGAGGGGAGGGGCGGGGGCGGGGCCAGGCAGCCGCGGCGCGCGGGGGGGCCGTGCCAGGCGCGCGCACTGGCTGCCCTCGCGCTGGGCGGGGCCTGCGCCGCTTACCCGGGCGCGCGGGCGGCTCTGCTCGCGGGGCCTGGGGAACTCCCCGCCGCGGGGCGGGTTCCTGCAGCAGGGTCCAGCAGTGCTCTGGGGTCCCCGAGCCTCCCACGGGCTGGGGGTCGGGTCACTCGTCCTTCCGCCTGCACCACGGGTCTGACCCACCGGTCCTGCAGGGAGCCGGGCAGGGCAGCGGCTGATCCTGGGTCTCCAGCCGAAACCACAGGGCCCTGCCCCACTGGGGTGCACACGCTGCATGTGCTCAGCCTGCCATGGCCCAAAATAGGGGACGTGCCACAACGACTATTCGTGCAGGAAAAGGGCAATGCAATGGGCAGCGCCTGGGTGCAGCAGTTCCCAGCCTTCAAGGCCCGATCTATCACACCTAAGTCTCAGCCTCGCTGGGCAGCCCACCGCCATCCTTGGGATCACTGGCGTTCCAAATCCTGCCAGCCCACCTGCCACCTGTCTGTGCCCTGCGAGCCCCCAGCCGACTGTGCGTGACACGGGTGGAGAACCGGGGCTGACTCTAATGCCAGTTTCATGATTCTTTGTTTCGGAGCTGAATATTTTCCAATAACAAACGTGAGGGGGAAGCCCTGAGGTTGTGTGGAATGGAAGCAACTTTGGGACTGAAGAGAGTGACAGCCCCTGTAATGACATTTGGGAAGTGCGCACCCACTCCCATGGAGTGGGAGAGTCTATAGGGGACCGCACCTGCAAAATAAATCACATACATTATACACAATACACGGTCACAGCGTAACATGTTATAATTTATGCAGGCATAACACAGCAGCAGGGCTTAACATTCAGACAGAGCCGCCCAGAGGATTCAGGGGGCCTGGGGCAAAGCAATTTCGGGGGTCCCTTCCATAAAAAAAAGTTGCAATACTATAGTAACATGTATTTGGAAATGTAAAAAATAACTAGTGAAATACATTCAAAAATTAATTTGTAATAATTTGAAAATACACTAAATACATTATTTAAAAACATTCAAAGCTGTAATGGGATGTATACATTTGCAATTACATAATGGGCTGTCGCTGGGTGATGGTGATGGTTGGTACCAATGGGCTGTCGCTGCCTGGGGGTGGTGCTGCTGTTGCCCAGGGCTGGGTGGGGAGCTGGGCTCTGGGTTCAGGAGTGCCCGGCTCACAGGGGCTGGGCTCAGGGATGTGGGGAGATGGGGTTGGGGGGTGCCCGGCTCAGAGGGGCTGGGCTCGGAACTGGGGGTCAGGGCTGTGTGGGGGATGAGGTCGGGGGGGTGCCCAGCCCCGGCCCCTTACCATGCTGCTTACCCCCTCTCCCAGGAGCCTCCGACATACTCATAGGGGCCCCTGTGGGGCCTGAGGCAAATTGCCCCACTTGCCCCCCCGGGCGGCCCTGAACTCAGATACTGGGCATGACAGAGGCTGGAGCAGGGAGAGGGGGGCACTGGGGCAGCTCAGCTCTGCAGGCTGCCGTCCTCTCCAGCTGCCCACGCACAAAGGGAGCAGGTTCCCCTGGGCTGCCGGCGGCGCGCAGACCCAGGGGAACCCCTGGGCTGCCGGCGGCGGCTCAGACTCCTCTCCCTCACAGCGCAGCGGCCGCTGGAAGGCTTTAAAAAAAATTGGGGTGCCGCTTTCTGGCGCCCCCAAATCTTGGCACCCGAGGCAACCTCCTAGTTGGCCTAAATGGTAGCATTAGCCCTGACTGGAAGATGGCTAAGGTAACGCCAATATTTTAAAAGTGCGCTATAGGTGATCCCGGCAATTACAGACCGTTAAGTCTAACGTCAGTACCGGGCAAATTAGTTGAAACAATAGTAAGAATAAAATTGTCAGACACATAGAAGAACATAACTTGTTGGGCAAAAGTCAGCATGGTTTCTGTAAAGGGAAATCATGTCTTACTAATCTATTAGAGTTCTTTGAAGGGGTCAACAAACATGTGGACAAGGGGGATCCAGTGGACATAGTGTACTTAAATTTCCAGAAAGCCTTTGACAAGGTCCCACACCGAAGGGTCTTACGTAAATTAAGTTGTCATGGGATAAGAGGGAAGATCCTTTCATGGATTGAGAACTGGTTAAAAGACAGGGAACAAAGGGTAGGAATAAATGGTAAATTTTCGGAATGGAGAGGGGTAACTAGTGGTGTTCCCCAAGGGTCAGTCCTAGAACCAATCCTATTCAACTTATTCATAAATGATCTGGAGAAAGGGGTAAACAGTGAGGTGGCAAAGTTTGCAGATAATACTAAACTGCTCAAGATAGTTAAGACCAAAGCAAACTGTGAAGAACTTCAAAAAGATCTCACAAAATTAAGTGATTGGGCAACAAAATGGCAAATGAAATTTAATGTAGATAAATGTAAAGTAATGCACATTGGAAGAAATAACGCCAACTATACATACAATATGATGGGGCTAATTTAGCTACAACAAGTCAGGAAAAAGATCTTGGAGTCATTGTGGATAGTTCTCTGAAGACATCTACACAGTGTGCAGCGGCAGTCAAAAAAGCAAAGTGGATGTTAGGAATAATTTTAAAAGGGATAGAGAATAAGTTGGAGAATATCTTATTGCCCTTATATAAATCCATGGTACGCCCACATCTTGAATACTGCGTTCAGATGTGGTCTCCTCATTTCAAAAAAGCTATACTGGCATTAGAAAAAGTTCAGAAAAGGGCAACTAAAATGATTAAGGGTTTGGAACGGGTCCCATATGAGGAGAGATTAAAGAGGCTAGGACTTTTCAGCTTGGAAAAGAGGAGACTAAGGGGGGATATGATAGAGGTCTATAAAATCATGAGTGATGTGGAGAAAGTGAATAAGGAAAAGTTATTTACTTGTTCTCATAATATAAGAACTAGGGGCCACCAAATGAAATGAATGGGCAGCAGGTTTAAAACAAATAAAAGGAAGTTCTTCACACAGTGCACAGTCAACCTGTGGAACTCCTTGCCTGAGGAGTTTGTGAAGGCTAGGACTATAACAGTGTTTAAAAGAGAACTAGATACAGTCATGGAGGTTAAGTCCATTAATGGCTATTAGCCAGGATGGGTAAGGAAGGGTGTCCCCAGCCTCTGTCTGTCAGAGGGTGGAGATGGACGTCAGGAGAGAGATCACTTGGTCATTACCTGTTAGGTTCACTCCCTCTGGGGCACCTGGCATTGGCCACTGTCGGTAGACAGGATACTGGGCTGGATGGACCTTTGGTCTGACCCAGTCTGGCCATTCTTAACTCCAAGGAGCTTCGCTGCATCTGCCCCCTCGTCCCTCTCTCGTCCTGTGTTCCAAGTTCTTTATTTGCTTTTGCTTGCCGCACTAGTAGGAACTGCTTCTGTTCAGAGGATCCATCCAAAATGGAGAACGACAGGCTCTTTATAAAATGGACCTCACCCAAGGGCAGGCTTTGCTAATGGGGTCAGGGCACAGAGCTAGGGTCCTCTCTATATAGCTCTAAATGGGAGAAGTTCTGCTCTTTGTCAACTCTCGAGAGGCTATATGGGACCAAGCGGCTCCTTTTACCCTCAAAGCCTTTTTCTCCCCTTTCATTTCCTGTAAACACAGGTGCACGTTTTCAATGCTGGCCTCCATTTGCAGGTGCCAATAGCAGAGTTTGGGGCCCAGAAATGGAGACCTGGCTAAGTCCAGGCTGACTACTTGGCACATGCCCTATTCTGTTGCCCTGAGTTACTGTCATTCACTTTCATTTGTACCCGTAGCCATTTCGTAACACACACAAAAATCACCCAAACCCTGTTTCAATGGAATAAATGGGCCCACAGAGTTAAAGGCATTCACTGCCCAGCATTAAACAAGGTTTGGGGTTTGGCATGCAGAGGCCTCAGCCTGCTTAGTACCATGGCTAACACACCATTAAACGTCCTTTTAACCTTTCATTACAGATACAGGAAAAGAAGGAAAAAGAGTTACAGCCTTTGAAATGGGTGTGACACCCTGACACCCCGATATTTACCACCGTCATGTAATTAGGATATGCCTTATTTAGAGTGAGGTATCATTCTAAAAGTCTTGATGTGCTAGAGAGTACGATTTCGCTGGATTGTATGTGCTATCGTTGTATGATGTTGGGCTGTGTGTGTGTTACTGAAACATGTTGTGAGGTTGAAAACAGCCACAAGCCGCCTTTCCGGTACGACAGTAAAAAGGCCAAACAATGTAATGGCTTATTGAGGAAATGCACAAGCACAGGGATTACTCCAGGAACTGTTTACAATAAAAACCTCTCAGAGACAGCACGACACAATGGGAACTGTTTCACCCAGGTCACAGCAAAAGAGCTTTCCAGCAAGGGGGAGAAGATATAAAAGGGGGAAATGACATTATGGGGGTCCTCACTGTCCCCACAACAACACACTTGGAAACATCTGAGGAACAAGGACTGAACTGGGGGAAGTGATGGTCCGAGGCTAGAAAGATCTTTAGCCTGTGTATGAAAACCTGGGAAAGCCAAGGCAACTTGTGCCTTAAGAATCTGCCAGCCTGTTCATCACTCAGGGTGAGATACTTTGCTCATTTATATCCTACCTATCTAGTGTGCTAAGCTCAGTTTGCAGTTTTTGTTTATTTACTAAGGTAACCTGCTTTGCGATGTTTCTATCACTTATAACCACTTAAAATCTATCTTTTGTAGTTAATAAACTTGGTTTGTTTTGTCTCTAAAGCCAGTGTGGAACTCATACTTGGGGCACAAAACTGTCACATCTCTCTCTCCACATTGAGGGAGGGGGCGAATTTCAATGAGCTTACACTGTGCAGTTCTCTGTGCAGCACAAGACAATACAATTTTGGGTTTACACTCCATATGGGGTGTGCACTTGCATACTGGGCAATTCCTTAGCTGAGCTCTTCCATGCAGAGCTGATCTCAGCATCTGTGTGAATAGAGCTGCAGCCAGGTGTGTCTCTACCTGTGTGTGTGCGGGAAGGGGGCTTGAAAGCCAGTCCCAGCAGCACAGAGTAAGGGGAACCCAGGCTGGTGGGACAAGGGGCTCAGTGTGACCCCAGTTCCAAGTGGCACCCCGGGGAGGAACCCATCACAATGGGAAATTACATAACCTGAAAAAGAGTCCTGTGTAAGCCTCAAAGCCTGTCTTTCTCACCGACAGAAGTTGGTCCAATGAAAGATATGACCTCACCCAGCTTGTCTCTCAAGAATGACATAAGGCTTTCATTGTAACAACATCCCTTGTTCCCTTTAGCTGCAGGGAGTTTTTAGAGGAACCCCCCCCCCCCCCAACAATGTCTCAGATCGGCATGTTCTTCTGTACCAGATCTGGCCAGGCTACAGAGCTTCCTTATACAGAAAACAAATCATGCCAAACCAGCTTGATTTCCTTCTTTGACAGGATAACTGGTTTGGTGGATGAGGCAATGCAGTGGACATAATATACCTGGAATTCAGCCAGGCTTTTGACACAGTCCCACGACATTCTGAGAAATACGCTGGAGAAATGCGGGCTGGGTGGAACTACCATTAAGTGGACACATCATTGTTTAAACAACTGCAAAGAGTCACTATTAATGGCCTGATGTCAGGTTGGAGGGAGGGCTCAAGTGGGGTTCCACAGGGATCTGTTCTGGATCTGGTGTTGTTTAACATCTTTATCAATGCCCTGGATGTAGGAATAGAGAGCAGACTGATCAGATTTGCACAGGGCACAGGGCGGGGGGGGGGGGGGGGGGGGGGGCTGCCAACACTTTGGAGGCCAGAGCTAGAATTCAGAGGGATCTGGAGAACTTGGAGAACTGGGCTATAGACAACAACATGAAATTCCCCAAAGCCAAGCGGAAGGTGCTGCACTTTGGAAGAAAAGCCAAATGCACAAACGCAGACTGGGGGAGACCTGGCTGGGAGCAGCACAGCTGAGAAGGAGCTGGGAGTCGTGGTGGGTCACACTCCCAACCGCAACATGGGTCGGCAATGCGATGCTGGTGCAAAAAAAGCCAATGCAATGTTTGGTTGCTCTAACGGAGGCAGAGCCTGCAAGTCACGGGAGGGGCTAGACCTGCTCCTCGGCACTGTTTGGCCGCAGCTGGAGAACTGGGTCCAGTTTTGGTCACCGATGTACAGGAAGGATGCAGAGAACCTGGAAAGGATCCAGAGGCGAGCGACAAAGATGATCACAGGGATGGAATGGAGCCGTGCGAGCAAAGGCCGAAGGAACTGGGTATGTTCCGTTTGGAAAAGAGGAGATTGGGGGGACGGGATAGGGGGTTTCAGATACCTGAAAGGCTGCCATAAATAAGATGGAGAAAGTTGTTCTCTCTTGCCACAGGGGACAGGACAAGAGGCGATGGGTTCAAACGACAGCACCGCAGAGTTAGTCAATCTCAGGAGAAACTCCCTCACTGGAAGAGCAGTCGGACAATGGCACAGACGCCTCGGGAGGTTGTGGAAGCCCCTTCACTGGAGGTTTTCGAGAGGAGGCTGGAGCCGTCTGTCTGGGATGGGTTAGACCCAACAAGTCCTGCATTGGCAGGGGTTAGACTAGACGACCCATGCGGTCCCCTCTAGCCCTGGGGTTCAACACACCCCAGCTGTATTCATGGTCAGCTCCTTAACTGCTCTGCCAGGCGTGGCTCAGGTCAGCTTCAATAAGGTGTTTACACACAACTCCGCCCCGTGGCTGAGCCGTGTAACCCAGTTTTGCAAGCAAGAATGGTGGTAACTGTCATTTGGGTGAGGTGGGGTGGGGTGAGGTGGGGTTGGAGAGAGAAGTTACCTGAGCTGTGACTGTTGCTGGTGAAGTCTGACCCCGTTTCCTAGAACACAAAACAGGACAAACACACACAAGAGGGAAGAGACAAGAACACCAAAGGGAGAAGATGCAGCTTTGTTCTGTCTCTGGCGTTGACGTTCACTTCCAACCTTCCTGCTGGAAAAACACAGGCGCAGCCCACAGGCTGACCAGACACCCCGAGACCTGGCAAACTCGTACCAGGATCAGGCTGTTTAAGGCATTGCTTTTAGTAGCCTCTTTCGGGTCACAGGCTACCGGCAATGTTGCCAAATATGCAGCTTCAGCCAGCTAAGCCAGACTCTTATTGGACAGACGGCAGAAGGAGAGGGATGGAAAAGAGAAGAAATAAGGAGGGGAAGGAAAAGGACCCATGGGAGGGAGGTCTCACATCCCACGTGGTGTTTGGGATTCACCTGGAGCTGGGAGAGGTGGAGGTGTCATCTGGGTCCTGCTCTCTGGCATGGTCTGCTCAGGATCTCTCAGTATCAGGATGACGGGGCCCCAGGAGATGGTGGGGGAGGCAGCCATCATGGTGAAACTCACTCCAGCAGCCAATTTTTCTCCCCACAGTCTCTTTGTGTAAGGATCCCAAAGGGGGGCGATGGCGGAACAGCCCCTCCCTGCATTATTTTGTCCACCAATTAGGCCTAGTATCTGACACACCCCTTTTGGTTCATTGCTTTTCAGTCTCACGCTGGTCTTGTTTACCAGCCTTGAATCATATCAGACAGCCTCATTGTTTGGGCTAATTCAGTCCTTTGCACCTTTCCCAGTCCACATGTGTTGCAATAGGACGGTTCTTGGGACACACCAGGAACTTTCACCCTCTCTTTACAGCTGCGCTCACACTTCGGGTAAATGTGTAGGCCCAGTTATCACAACAGAGCTGGGTGTTGCCCCCGAAATCTGGACCCAGACCAGCTCTGCCCCAGCCAGCTCTCCCTGCCCAAAGGCCGCGTTGCGCTGGTGCTCTCTGCTGAACTGCGCCTCGTTATTGTGCAAGTCGGAAGGCGAAGGGCTGACCTCTCTGTGGCTTGGCGGAGTCCAGCGAACGAGCAGGGATAGTGCAAAGGGGGTTGGGGACCAGCCTTCCATAGCCGCTCACGCTCATGCTAACGCCTTTCCGTTGGGTAGCTCTGCAAACGACTGCCAGGCCTGGAACGCCCCGCTTACACCCATAGGCCCCAAGGCCGGAAGGAACCACCGGGATCACCTAATCTGGTTCCTGTACAGCCCAGGCCAGAGACCTGCCCCAAGAGCATTCCTAGAGCAGAGCTTTTAGAAAAACATCATGATTTAAACATTGCCAATTGCCTCTGTGACAGGCAGGGGCTGTTCTCTCCTTGGGAGGCACCGGCACAACTCCAGCGCTGCACACAGCGGGAAGCTGCCCCAGCTCCTGGCCCAGCTGAGTTGGGGTCATCCTGCTGGGGCACTCCCGCTTGCCCTCGGCTGGGGTAAGATATTACGGACTAGGGAGTGCCGAGAGGCCCCCTGCAGTGTCATGTTACAGTCCCCTCTGCTGGCAAGGGGGGGAGTGGGGAAAAGCAGAGGGACTTGAAATCCTGAACATAAGAACATAAGAACGGCCGTACCGGGTCAGAGCAAAGGTCCATCTAGCCCAGTGTCCTGTCTACCGACAGTGGCCAATGCCAGGTGCCCCAGAGGGAGTGAACAGAACAGGGGATCATCAAGTGATCTCTGTCCTGCCATCCATCTCCATCCTCTGACAGACAGAGGCTAGGGACACCCTTCCTTACCCATCCTGGCTAATAGCCATTAATGGACTTAACCACCATGAATTTATCCAGTTCTCTTTTAAACCCTGTTATAGTCCTAGCCTTCAAAAACTCCTCAGGCAAGGAGTTCCACAGGTTGATTGTGCACTGTGTGAAGAAGAACTTCCTTTTATTTGTTTTAAACCTGCTGCCCATTCATTTCATTTGGTGACCCCTGGTTCTTATATTATGGGAACAAGTAAATAACTTTTCTTTATTCTCTTTCTCCACATCACTCATGATTTTATAGACCTCTATCATATCCCCCCTTAGTCTCCTCTTTTTCAAGCTGAAAAGTCCTAGCCTCTTTAATCTCTCCTCATATGGGACTCGTTCCAAACCCCTAATCATTTTAGTTGCTCTTTTCTGAACCTTTTCTGGGGAGAAATGGCCTCCAAGGGGCTGGAGTACATGGAGCAGAGGGGCCCTGCTCGGGGCACCTGTTGAGACTTCTGCCAGCTGGTGGAGGAGTCTGAGGCTAGCCCTTTGGATGTGTCCACAGGAGAGGGCCACACGACTCCTGGCTGCAGCTCCCTCCAGGCATGCCAGGGCGGAGAGGCGGCTTTGATTAAGCCAAGGGGTTAGCAGACATCCCAGCTCGGGCTTGCAACTGCCCTGCCCCCACCCCCTAACGAGTCACAGCCGCCTGCAGCAATGGCCAGGAGCAAGTACAAATGGGAATTATGCCCCGCCCAGCATGGTGAAAGCCGGGGTCCCAGATACTCCCCGGGAGGCTGTGACGGCACCAGCAGCATTGCGGCTACTTAGCGTCAGTGCACAAACTGGCTGAGGTTCTGGCCCACCAGGAACCTTAGGAGGCCAGCGGAGACCTGCCAGGCCTGCTCTACGGGAGCACCTCTCTCTGGACAGCCTCAGACAGTGCGACCCAAAGGGGGAAGCGCACAGAGGCTGAAGCACCCCAGCTGGCCCCTAGTGAATCTGGCCTGGGTCCAGAGCAGACCTTTGCCCCGGCTCCAGCACCACAGGGCACTTGCTCTCCTAGAGGCAGCCAGTAGGAGCCGGCTCTCTCCTCTCTTCTACTAACACAAACATGCAGCACTGGAGATGGCTGGAAAGGAAACCAGAAGTCCAGAGGTGGTTGCATCTTTTTATACAGCCCCAGCTGGGGAGGAACAAGGTCCGTGCTGGGAGCGTGGGACGGAACTGCACGCTCCAGTCGGTACAAGCTTGAAATGCAGGGAGCAAACTAACCGGGTGAAACCCACGTCACTTCCGATGCCTGCCGCAGAGGGATGCAGAGCAGGTTCCTTGGGAAGGTTTCCCAGCATCAAACAGCATTGTCCCATTTGCGGCTCTTGGTCTCTCTCCATTTCCTATCTGACTCCACCTCCACAGCGCTGGGTTTCAGCAGCAGGCCTGTGGCTTCCCCCAGGGGAGCTGACCCCTCTTCCAAAGCGTGGCTCTCCTCCCTCCCCGGGCAGAGGAAGCAGAATGGAAAGGCCTTACACCTGGAGGGAGGGAGCAGCCTTCTCAGGGCCGGGGGAAGCCCGTACACCTGGCTGGCTTCGCTCCCGCACCCCTCAGGAGCGTTCTCGCCCACGCCTGGTTTCCACGCTGCCAGCTCAGTGAGCAGCCCTCGTTCTTCCAGAGTGCCTAGAACCAAGGAGGAGAGATGTGGTCAGAGAACCCGCCCGCAGGCAGCTGGAGGAGAACCTCTGAGATCCGGCTGGCAGCTGGAGGAGAACCCTCTGAGATCCGGCTAGCAGCTGGAGGAGAACCCTCTGAGATCCGGCTGGCAGCTGGAGGAGAACCCTCTGAGATCCGGCTGGAGGAGAACCCTCTGAGATCCGGCTGGAGGAGAACCCTCTGAGATCCGGCTGGCAGCTGGAGGAGAACCTCTGAGATCCGGCTGGCAGCTGGAGGAGAACCTCTGAGATCCGGCTGGCAGCTGGAGGTTGGCACTGGTAAAAATACTCACTGCGGCTACACCCTCCCTAGCCACTAAGCTACGCTCCGGTCCCCAGGGCAATGGAAGGTGCTGCAGAGGTGCAAGGCACTGGCTTTACCGCTACCACCGCAGTGACAATAAATATCACCAGGATCCCAGGCGTCCCGGTCACTGGCCACCAGCACAGTCGGGATTGCAGAAATCCCATCCTTATGGCCATCCCAGGTGGGGACTGGAGCCATCAGTCTCACGGGGCTGTTGTCCCAGTGACAGTCCCCATGACTCTCCCTCACAGCAGTCCCACAGGGGCCTCCCTCCCGTGTGCGCCCGCTGGCCAGACGCACAGGACTGGATTCCACATCCCTTGGTAACTAATACCACAATCCAGCCACAGCAACTCGCCTGGAGCCAGACTTGCTGCCCCTGCAGCAGAGAGAGATTTAAACGAGGGCACCTGGCAATGGGTGGGGGCGTCCTCTCACCTGAGACCGTGTTCTCCAAGAAGAAGGACAGGAGGCCGGTTAAAAAGACTGGAACCGTCATCACAGAGAGGAGGAAAAGGTCCAGACAGACCCAGCCTAGGGGGAACAACAGCAGAGTTACCCCGACCACGAGCAGCACCGCCCTGCACCCAGGCGTCCATCGGACGGAAACATTCCAGCCAAGGGCTACAAGGGGAGGATCAGCCCATAAGCAGGTGCCAAAGAGCAAGGAGGGTTCGGAGCCTCGCTGCAGGGTGCAGAGCCTTGCCAGGGATCAGCGTCTGGAGCCGAATGGCACGGAGGGGGAGCAGCCAGCCACCAGGACTGGACTCACACAGCACGTGGTGACCCAGAGTCCAGCGTCCCGGGGGCAACACGAGAAGGAATGTGATTCCCAGGGTCGTCAGCCCCCAGTCCCGAGAGAAGGCGGCTCATACGGACCTGTGGCCACGTATCCGGGGGCCGCGCTGAGCCACCGCGGCACCAGCAGTGCCATGAACATGGTGAAGCCCACGATGAAGATGTTCCTCCCCGAGTCGATGTTTGCATACTGGAAATACGAAATCCCGGTGCCGACGGCAACGGTGTATGTCACGCAGAGCACGCCGCCTGCAGCAGCAAACGGAGCGGTCAGACCGGGCGGGCAGCACGTGTGCCCATTGCAGGCAGGGCAAGGTGGGCGTGCAAATCCTGATGGGGGGTGGGGTGGGTGTGCGAATCCCAGGTGAGAAAACAGGCCTGCTAGGGGGACTGGCCTCACTTCTCCCCTTCTCCCACCTCCACTCACCTCCCAGCTGCCAGGCCTGCACATGGCCCCCTCCAGAGCACTCCCGCTCTGCTGCGGGGTCACCTTGCCCCAGCCTGCCAGGCCTGCACATGGCCCCCTCCAGAGCACACCCGCTCTGCTGCGGGGTCACCTTGCCCCAGCCTGCCAGGCCTGGGTTCAGGGTACTGTGCTGCCACGTGTCACAGCTCAGCCACGTCACGGGGTTCTGGTGGCTGCTGCCTGCCTGTCGCCCCCTGGTTTGCAGAGGGGGCTCCGTGCTCCCCACCGGGCTTTGGCAGCTGCGTTTGAACGTGGCCTCATGAGCCACTCGGCCCCAGCCATCCCAGACCGTCAGGGTCGGCGCCGCCAGCAGCACTAGCCAGGCCCAGCGGGATGCAGGACCCAGCTCCTAGGGGGATGGGTTTGGCTCTTGGCTGCGATCCCGACGGCCATGGGAGTGTGCCGCAGACGTCAGCAGGGCCAGGATTTCACCCCAGCTGGCGGTCTGACTTATAGAAAGGAGCCGGCTGTGCTGTCCCTGAGGAACGTGGGTAATGCTACCGTTTATGTAGGGCCTACACAGAAAGTGTGTGAGCACCCCCTGCTGGCTCTGCTGGAGTAGCAGGCCTTGCCGCGCCCCCCCACCCCGAACTTCAGGCAACGCAGAACACGGTGCGGGGGCCAGCGCTCTGCCCTCTGCGGGGGGAGGGGGTCTCCCTGGCGCCCCGGCTCAGGAGGGCTATTTACCATGAACCGCCAGTGGGATGGTGGTGAGGAGCTCTGCCAGCCGGGGGGACATGCCCAGGAACACACATGCCAACGCACTCACTTGCACGGAGTGACGCGAGCTGGCCTGGGCACAAAGAGAAGAGAATGGGGAGTGGGCTGGGGGAGCCCCAGTAGCACCCTGCCCAAACCTGCACCCCATCCCCCACTGCCTCTGCCCACGCTGGCCTGCCGTGCACCCCGGCCCCCTCACAGCTGGCAGGCCTGCCGCTTGGGGTAGGGGGCATCTGTCTGCCTCAGCGCTCCATACACTGGCCTGAACCCCCCATTTCTGGGGCAGACCAGGGGCCCCAGTCAGCCCAGACTGTCCCACAACGCAGCCTCCAGCACCCTATGTTCCACACATGGCCAGCGTGCAGTGCATGCTGGGAGCCATCGCCGCCCGGGCCTGCACCTCTGTGAAAAGCAGCACAGCAGGGATCTGCTCTGTGCCGTGCCCTGGGCTCCCGACCCGCTGCCAGCACAGGTGGGCAAAGCCTGGGCATCTGGGTCGTGACGTTATCCCTCCGCCCGTGCTCTGGGGCCTCCTGAATTCCCTGCACCCCGACCTGCCTGCCCAGACCACCCTGCTCGCAGCTGCCCCTTGAAGGGTCTCCCTTGGACCCCAGTGCCATCCCATGGGCGCTGGAGCACCGCTGGCAGGCAGAGCCCTTCCACCAGGCCCGCCGTACCCCTGCGCAGAGAGAGCCTTGCCCTCTGCCTCTAATGAGCTGCCGGTAGCGCCGCAGGGGGCATCCATGCCAGCTGAGCCGTCTGATCCGGGCCCTCGCTGGCGTGAGATGAGCCCTGGGATGGCCCCTGGTGGAGGCACATGCCCAGCTTGGGCATGGACAGGACCCGCCTGCATGGAGGAAGCGACTTGGCCCATAACTGGGCAGCCTCGGTTATACTCTCTGCAACCCCTTTACCCACTGCCCTGCGAGATGACCAGACTGGTGCACTGTAGCACCAGTGGCAGCTCTGGGTCGGCCCGGCACGCCCACAGGCCCCCCCACCCGAGTCCCCCGCCGTACCTGGGTGAGGCTGTTGGTGCAGGCATTGGGGATGCTGGAAGCCGTGCCACTCACGCCCCCCAGCGCCCCCAAAAGGAGGCTGCCCAGCCCTTCCGTGCAGAGCCCGCGGTTGCAGGCATGCCGAGGAAGGGCGGGGGTCCGCAGCACTCGTGGGCACAGCAGGTAGCAGCCCACGGAGTTCATGCTGGAGGTGATGCCCATGGCGACGCCCACGCCCAGAGCTCGGGAGCTAAGGGATGGCCATTCCTGCTCACCTAGAAGGGAGGGAGATAGAGACGGTCACTGGCGAACGAGGGCCACGGGCAGAGGGTGGATGGGCAGGGCCGGCCCTGTCCCTCGTCCTACCTGGGTAAGGGACTTGGAGCCAAGGGGAACGGAGGGTGCCGTTGGCTGTGGTCAGCTGCCACGTGGCAGGGCCCAGCAGGTCCCAGCGGACGCGAAGGTGGCTCAGGACTCCCCAGACGATCCAGGCACAGCAAAGCGGCAGCAGCACCTGCAGGGGCAGCGAAGGGAGCCTGAGACGGGCCCGTGAAAGCCCCGTCCCGAGGGCACACACCCCGCCCCCGCCAGAGCACCCACCGATGACAGACACAGGCTAGAAACCCGGCAGAGCCAGCGCGGCTGCCCCAGCCAGGCCAGCGCCGCTCCCCGGAGCAGGGAGCCCACCCCCCTATGTACCACTGCCACCAGGTGCTTTGATCTGCTTGTGGGGCAAGGGGCCAGACCCATCAGCTGCCCTGACGGAGGGTCTGGCCCAGAGAGGGGAATGGGACCCCAGCACTGGCAGATTGGGTCAGCCCCCAGCTCCAGCTCCCCCAGTCTCCTGCCTGGGGCAGTGGCCAGCATCAGACGCTGCAGAGGAAGGTGGAAGAACCCTGCAGCAGCAGATGGGGATAATCATAGACCTGGAAGGGACCTCATGAAGTTATCTTGACCAGTCTCCTGCCTCATGGCGGGATGAAGTATTATCTAGACCATCCCTGATAGGTGTTTGTCTAACCTGCTCTTAAAAATCTTCAATGATGGAAATTCCACAACCTCCCTAAGCAATTTATTCCAGTGCTTAACCACCCCGACAGGAAGTGTTTCCTAATGTCCAACCTGAACCGCCCTTGCTGCAATTGAAGCCCATTGCTTCTTGTCCTGCCCTGAGAGGTTAAGGAGAACAATTTTTCTCCCTCCTCCTTGTAACAACCTTTTATGGACTTGAAAACTGGTATCATGTCCCCTCTCGGTCTTCTCTTCTCCAGACTAAACAAACCAGTTATTTCAATCTTCCCTCATAGCTCATGTTTTCTAGATCTTTCATAATTTTTGTTGCTCTTCCCCCTCTATCTCCCCCATACATCACCCCCCCCGGTCTGTGACAGCTAGAGATCCGCTCAAGCCCTGATGCAGGAGGGGTGATAGCCCTGCCAGAATTTGTGTTATAATTCATTAGAACAACTCTGGAGGGTCCTGTTATCCAGAGAAATGTCCAGCCCCTTTCTGAATCGTGACTTCCTGGGGCAGTGAGTTCCACAGGCTAATCACACGTTGTGTGAAAAAGTGTTTTCTTTTGGATCTCCCACCTGTCATTCTCATCCAGTGGCCTCTTGTTCTTGCTCCATGAGCCGGGAGAAGAGACACTCCTCACCTCCCTTCGCTCGACCAGGCAGTGTTTTATAGACACTGATCACGTGCCCAGTCTTTGCTCTCTCTGCACAGGAGATCTTCTCCCAGGTCCTTGATGGTTCTCGTTCCTGTCCTCTGAGCCCGCCCAGTTCTGCTCTATCCTTTCTTTGCACTGACCAGAGGTCTGCTCGTGTTGTCTAGATTGGGCCCAGCCCCCTCCCTGAGCAGATACAGCCCCGGGAGAGCCCGGACGGTGCACCAGACGTTGACGTCCCCCCTCCATGTGCATTACTTGGCCTCTGTCGATACGAATTCTCCTAGCGCTGCCCATTGCCTGGTGGGGCTGTGTCTCCCCGATGCCCCTCGCAGAACCCTTGGTGCCGACTAACCCAACTCCTCTGGGTCTAAGTCAGTCGCAAAGAAGAGGGTGAAATGCTCAAGTCACTGAGGGGGCCGGTGCCCAGGCAGGCTGCCCGGGGCCAGCGGGGAACGAAAGTGCCGCGCGCAGCACGGGGCCTTGTACCGAAAACATGCGCAAGGCTGGGATGCTTGTCTCCACGGAGATGCCCTTGGCCCGGGTCCACGTGCAAAGGGGCAGGCGGCAGGACCCCAAGTGCTGGGAGAACAGGATGGCGAGGAGCACGAGGCTAGGAGAGACAGAGCCTGGGTCACGGCACGGCTAATGCAGGGCAGGGAGCGCCCGGGGCGGCCGGGCCCCAGCTCAAATCTATCACCCCAGCTGGCAGGCTGCACCCCGGGCAGCTCCGATAGCACCCCCTGCTGGGAGAGGCTGGGAGCTCCTTCCCCACATGTGCATGCACCATTCCCCCAGCGCCTCCTGCTGGGAGAGCCTGGGAATCAGAGCGCTCACATTAGTGCCTTCTGCTGGGAATGCAGTAGCGGGGAGTTCCCCTGACACCACTCCCCACAGCACCCCCAATAGGGAGAGACTGGGCCAGAACCCCGTGTGGGTGTGACCAGGTGGCTCCGCAGGCCGCCCCAGTGGCAGGACCCCAAACTCACGTACAGCAGGGCGACCCCCCAGCTGGCCGAGCAGAAGTGGGCTGCCTCTTTGTAGGCAGACAGTCCGATGATGGAGAGGCTGGGGGCCAGGACCATGGGCCCGCAGCGCTGGGCTACCCATCCCCCCACGCCAGATACCCCCAGCGCCAGCTGCACCAGCCCCGAGACCACCACGGCTCCAGAGACCTGCGGAGAATAAGGGATGAGAAGACAGTGATGGTGGCCCCATGGCCTCCCCGAGCCTAGACCCCCAGCCCCTCCCAGAGCGATTCAGCCAGTCACTGGGTTCATCCGCTCCCTATTGCTCCTGGGACCTGACGTCTGCAAACTCCCCAACCTCCATGCACCCCTGCAGCCCACCCCTACACACACACATCCCCCACCGCCCCACCCTCCCATGCACCCCACCCCCATGCACCCCGCAGTCCACCCCTACACACACACACACACACACACCACCGCCCCACCCCCCATGCATCCCAACCCCCCCAGCCCCCATGTACCCTGCATCCCACCACTACACACACATACCACCACCCCCACCCCATGCACCCCAACAACCCCCATGCACCCTGCAGCCCACCCCTACACACACACCATACCCCCCACCCCATGCACCCCAACCGCCCCCACCCCCATGCACCCCGCAGCCCACCCCTACACACACACACACCATACCCCCCACCCCCATGCACCCCAACCACCTGCATCCCCATGCACCCAACATCCCACCCCTCCACGCCCCACACCCATCCCATCCCCACACACACCCTCATCCCACTCCTGCACACACCCCCACACCCTACCCCCCCCACACACACACACCACTCTCCGCATGCTCCCCAGGGCTGGGATAGCAGAGGCACCAACCTCTCGGAGTGACTGATTCCAGCTCCCGGGGGCGGCACAGTCCTGCCCAGTGCACTCAGCAGGGACGTCTGTACCTGGAAGGGAAGGACGGAGAGACATGACCGGGCAGCCATCGGGGCTGAGCGGTACCTGGAGGGGGAGGGGCCAGGAGGAGCCAGGTAACAGGAATGGGGGACTCGATTCTTAGACATGTCAGTAGTGGGGTTGTGATGAGCAGGAGACCCACCCAGCGTTGCCTGCCGGGTGCCAAGGCAGTGGATGGCACGGGACTCCAGCGGGTTTCTGTGCAGTGCTGGGGAGGAGCCGGTGGCCGTGGCACATGGAGGAAGGACAGGAGAGAGGTCTTGGAGGCTGGCAGGAAAGAGGTTGAAGTCCAGGACTCCATGGCAGCATTCTCTGAAATGCTTCCAGCTCCACGCACAGGGCCAGGCAGACAGGCAGAGCTCCACGTCTCCGTGTGGGGCTGAGGTGATGGGGTAGGGGGGAGGGGGGAGGTGCATTAGGAACTGGGGAATCTTTTGGGGAGGGAGGAGCCTATACAGGAAGGACGAGCTCCACCGGAACCAAACGGAACCAGTTCAAAAGGTCGCAGAGGAGGTTCTACACTACGGGCTGGGGGAAGCCAAGGTTCAGGCAGAGGCATCTCTTAGGGGTGAATTGATTAACGGCGGAACTCTGTAACCTAACGAAGAGGACAGGCTAGAGGTCGGGGAAGTCCAGGTGGGAGCAGGTGAGGACCAGTCTCAGGTAGCGGAGACGGAGTCCTAGGTCAGTATAACACAGGAAGGCAAGGAAGGAGAACTCTGTGTCACTCAAACGCGTCTCTCTCCCACCAACAGAAGTTGGGCCAATCAGAGATCTGACCTCCCCCTCCTGTCTCTCCAGAAGTCGAAATACCCAGCTGGGTGAAGCAGAGGGGCTGGCATTGCGTGAGGATAGTGATGTAAGAGGCATCAGAGAAATGTGCTGGAAGGATGATCATCAAAGGGTACAAAATATACAGGAAGGACAGAGCTGGTGGGGAGTGGTGCCGTGTGTGAAAGAAACCACCACGCAGTCAAATATGGTAAAAATCTTAAAAGAATCAAATGGTCCCATAGACTCTCGGTGGGTAGAAATCCCAGGCTTGAATAATCAGAGTCTGGCAGTGGGGATATGCTACCGACCACCTGACCAGGATGGTGACGGCAACTGAGAAATGCTAAGGGAGGTTACAGAGGCTACAGAAACCAGAAAAGTCACTAATTATGGGAGATTTCAACTATCCCCATATTGCCTGGGAACATGTTGCCTCCGGACAGGATGCAGAGAGAACATTTCTAGACACCATTACTGACGGCTTCTTGGAGCAGCTGGTCCTGGAACCCACAAGGGGAGAGACACATCTTGATTTAGTCCTAGGTGGCACATAGGATCTGGTCCAAGAGGTGACTATAGCTAGATCGCTCAGTAATAGTGACCATCATGTAATTAAATTTAACATCCTTGGTGGGGGTGGGGGGGCTTTTCACTTTCAAAAGGGGAACAACCCAAATTCAGAGGAGCTGTCCCAAGGGTGAAATGCCTGCAAGCAGCAAGGAGACTACTTAAAAACACCACAGTAGAGGCTCCGATGAAATGCAGACCCCAAATCAGAAAAGCTCGTAAGAAGACCAGAAGACCCCCCTCCCCCCGCCATGGCTAAACAGCACAGTAATGGATGCTGGGAGAGGCAAAAGGGCACCCTTTAAAATTTGGACATCAGATCCTAGTGAGGACAATAGGGCAGGGCACAAACTCTGGCCAGTTATGTGGAAAGGTAGAATGAGGCAGGGCAAGAGAGAATTTGAGAAACAACTTGCTCAAGACACAAAAACGAACAGTAAGATTTTTAAGTATAACAGGAGCAGGAACCCGGCCAAACAGGCAATAGGGGAACTCGACCACCATCATGCTAACGGAGCACTCAAGACAGACCAGGGTGTTGCAGAGAAGCTAAATGAATTCTTTGCATCAGTCTTCACCGCAGAGGACATGGGGGAGATCCCCACATCAGAGCTGTCCTTTTGGGGAAACAAATCTGACGCACTGTCCCAGAATGATGTGTTAATAGAGGAGGTTTTAGAACAAATTGATAAACAGCAATAAGTCACCAGGCCCAGATGGGATTCACACAAGAGTTCTGAAGAACCTCAAATATCAAATTGCAGAACTAGTAACCGCGGTGTGTAACCGATCTCCAAAACACGCCTCTGGACCAGATGACTGGAGCATAGCTAATGTGACAGGTGTGACGTTATTGACATAAATTGGGACCGTATAGATCATTGTTGCAACCAAGGTCCTGTAGTGGCACCCAAATCTGGTATAAAGGGGGTCAAATGGGGTGTCTAGGACAAGGTTATGGTTTACTGGTTATGATTATGCTGTCTATATGTGTGTATCAGTTTTGTAGTTGAAGTTATGAATATTGGCTCTATACTGTCTGTATGGCAAACTTATGCTATGCTTCTGGGTAACATCCCAGACAAGCTGAGATGAGCTCTGCCTAGCCTGCTTGATGGCCCATTAAGGACCATCAGCTATACAATGGACCCATTGAGAGAAGGCAGATACGCCTTGTAACTCAGCAAAGTATGCAGGGACTGGCCCATGTGACTCCAGACCCCATTTTGCTGTAATTTTCCACAGTAAGAACAAAGAGGTGTTCTTACACCTGGAAAAGACTATATAAGGCTGATGCCTCATCTCCATCTTGTCTTCAATCCTGCTTCTTACCTCTGGAGGAACTTTGCTACAAGCTGAAGCTCTGAACAAAGGACTGAGGACCCATCCCGGCTGGGGATGTATTCCAGAGACTTGATTTGAACCTGCAGTTTATTCCATCGCTGCTGCAAGCCTGAACCAAGAACTTTGCCATTACTGTATGTAATTGATTCCATTTAACCAATTCTAACTCTCATCTCTATCTTTTTCCTTTTATGAATAAACCTTTAGATTTTAGATTCTAAAGGATTGGCAGCAGCGTGATTTGTGGGTAAGATCTGACTTGTATATTGACCTGGGTCTGGGGCTTGGTCCTTTGGGATCAGGAGAACCTTTTTCTTTTATTGGGGTATTGGTTTTCATAACCATTTGTCCCCATAACGTGTGGCACTGGTGGTAATACTGGGAAACTGGAGTGTCTAAGGAGATTGCTTGAGAGATTTGCGGTTAGCCAGTGGGATGAGACCGAAGTTCTCCTAGTCTGGCTGGTTTGGTTTGCCTTAGAGGTGGAAAAACCCCAGCCTTGGGCTGTAACTGCCCTGTTTGAGCAATTTTGTCCTGAGTTGGCGCTCTCAGTTGGGTTCCGCCAGAACCGCATTGTCACAGTGGCGTAGTCGTGCTTGGATCCACAGAACCAGGTCAATTAAGCTTTGGGTCAGAACCCCACGCTGTCCAAATTTGAATTTTGGGATTGAGAGTTTTGTTGGTTAAAGAGCTGCTGCAATGGCTGAGCAAAGAGCATATGAGGGATTTGGCAAAAAAGCCCTGGAAAATTTGTGTTCAGAAAAGAGGATAAGCTTTAGAAAGAAAGCTACAAAGGAAGAACTGAGAAATCTGTTAATAGCCAGTGATCAGGGGGCAAGAGCACAGCCCTTACCTGAGGCTGCAGAAGATGCAGAAAAAATTAGGATGCAAAGGATGACAAGTAAACTGCAATTTGAGCATGAACAGAAGCTAGCAGATCTTCGATTGCTGGAGAAGCAAAAAATAGCAGAGTTAGAAAGAGAGAGAGAGAAAGAGGCTGATGAGAGAGAAGAGAGAGCTCGTAAGGGGCGTCTAGAGCTGCTCGCTGCTGAGCAGGAGACTCACAGGATGGAGCAGGAGACTCACAGGATGGAACGGGAGACGGCCAGACTTCAGCTCCAAGTAATGGAAGAGCGGAGAAAGTCATCCCCACCTGGTACTCCAATTCCCCCACGCCATGAGAAAAACTGGGAAAGGATGTGTCCCATTTACAACGATACTGAGGATATAGAGGAGTTTTTGTCTACCTTTGAACGCCTCTGTAATCTGTACCAGATCCCTGAGGGTCAGCGAATGCCTGTCCTGCTGACCAGACTGACTGGAAAAGCCAGGGAGGTGTTTAATGACTTGGGGGGACAAGAAGCCTTAGATTATGAGCGGTTTAAGGATTCTGTGTTAAGGCGGTTCAAGGTTACTCCTGAATCTTACAGAGTTAAGTTTAGAGAGTTTAAAATGTCTAAGGATTGTACTTTTGTAGAATGTGCTCATAAGCTGATGGGTTTTGTTAAAAAGTGGGTTATGGGAGCCAAGGCGCATGGGAGTTTTGAAAAACTGCTGGATTTAATAACTTTGGAACAGTTCTTAGACATTGTGCCTGACAATGTGAGAGCAGCTGTGTGTGACAGGGACCCTGAGTCAGTCCTACGGGCAGCAGAGATTGCAGATGCCCATACCCAAAACAGGGCTCGAGAAGGGTGTAAAACCCCGGGGAAAACTAATCACCATTCTCCCCAGTTCAAGAGGAGGGAAGGATTTAAAAGTAAACCTGTCCCTGACTCTTCTAAAGGAGTTCAAGGGGGCCCGGAGGGTAGGAACTCACATCCCAGGACGGAACAGGTTACATGCTATCACTGTGGTATGCTGGGCCACATGAGACCAGACTGCCCGACACTGAAGGGCAGCCCAAAACCAGCAACCCCAAATGCCACGGCCAATGCTAACCCTGTTGTTGTAAACTCACAGGCAAGCTACACAGAGCCCAGCATTGGTGCCCTGTGTGCAAATGCTGTTTCTGTGGTCTCTGAAGAATTTGACCTTAAAACTCACATTAAAGCTAAATATGGGGGAAATAACGCAGAGTTTATTAGCAGTGCAGAAGTGAATGGAGTGAGGTGTATGGCATGGAGGGACACCGCAGCAGATATTACTCTGGTTAAAGCAAGTCTTGTCAGGAAGGAAGATTATTTGCCAGGTGAAGATGTAACTGTTGTAGCCTTATCTAAGTATTTTGTCAGGGTGCCTTTGGCTAAAATCCATCTGAAATGGAAGGGTTTGGAGGGCACCATGGTTGTGGGAGTAAAAGACATAATCCCTAAGGATATTATGATTGGAAATGATATTAAAGCTATGGTCAGTCAAATTAATACAAACCAGGCACAAGAGGGGATTGATCCTAAGGTTGTGCCTATGGAGGGTTTCTCCAAAAGTTTGTCTTTGGAAAGTAGCTGTTTGGCTGTGAATGAAGTTTCTGAATGTCTATCTAATGTCTCAGAAGTAAATCTGGAATTAGATCAAGCGAAGGGAGAGGAGGACAAGGAGATTTTGGATGAGCCTAGGCAGTCTTGTGAGCTGATGGCTTTATCTAGTCAGCAGTTTGGGGAGGCAAGGAGAGTGGAAGATGAGTGTCCCTATACCTTATCTGTTTCCTGTGCGAAGAATAGTGACAGTGAAGGAAATGTGCCTGTGTCTATCAGGGGTATTGACTTGCCTATGGAGGAAGCTACCCCAGTCTCCAAGCAGTTGTCTGTGAACAGCCCGGTGTGCTGGGACAAGGGAAATGAAATCCCAAACTGTATGTCTGGTAAAGGAAAATGTGACAACAGGCCTCACCACTCTGTTCGAATTGTTCGAGGGGTCAACAAGCAGGTGGACAAGGGGGATCCAGTGGATACACTGGACTGGGATTTTTGACAAGGTCCCTTACCAACGGCTCTAAAGCAAAGTAAGAGGGACGGTCCTCTCATAGATCAGTAACTGTTTGAAAGACAGAAAACAAAGGGGAGGAAGAAATGGTCAGTTTTCACAGTGGAGAGAGGTAAATAGTGGGGTCCCCCAGGGATCTGTACTGGGACCAGTCTTATTCAACATATTCATAAGAGGTCTGGAAAACAGGGTAAACAGTGACCACCGCTGGCAAAGTTTGCAGATGATACAAAATTCCTCAAAATAGTGAAGCCCAAAGCAGCCTGCGAAGAGCTACAAAGGGATCTCACACAACTGGGTGACTTGGAAACAGAATGGCCGATGAAATTCACAATTAATAAGTGCAAAGTGACGCACATTGGAAAACATAATCCCAGGTACAATATCTAATGATGGGGTCTAAATTAGTCCTTATCACTTGACAGAGATCTTGGATTCACCATGGATAAGGCTGCAAGTTTGTCGGTGACTTCTGCAGGGGCCGGTGCGCTTGGACCAGGGGCAGCTCAGGCAGCCCCTGCGCCAGTCACACCAGCCACTGGTAGGGCACTCGCGGGCCACTGCACCTCACCCCCCAGCAGCAGCAGAGTTAGGGTTGGGGGCAGGGAGTTGGGCCACGGGACAGGGTGAGGCGAGCTCTGGGTGGCGCTTACCTTGGAGGAAGTTCTGTGCACTGCCTCTGCGTGCAGGCACCGCCCCCTCAGCTCCCATTGGCCACGGTTCCCAGCCAATGGGAGCTGCGGAGCCAGCATTCTGGGCGGAGGCAGCCTGCAGAGCTGCCTGGCCACGCCTCTGCCTAGGAGCCGAGGGAGGGGGATATCCCCACTTCCAGGGAGCCCCCCAAAGTAAACGCACCCAGAGCCCCCTCACCCCATTCCGTGCCCCTACCCCCCCCCACACCCTAACTCTGCTGCTGCCGGGGGGGTGGAGGCGCAGAGCCAGGTAGGGAGCCTGCTGGCCCCGCCAAACACCCCCCCCCCCCGCCCGGCACCAGCGGGGTCCCAGGCCGTGTGCCGCTACCCGCCCCCCTCCAGAACCCACGGTGCCCCCGGGAAGCTCCCCCCCCCCAAGTTTTAGTCAGGGGTATATAGTAAAAGTCAAGGACAGGTCACGGGCCATGGATGTTTGTTTACTGCCCATGACCTGTCCGTGACTTTTACTAAAAATACCCATGACTCAAATGTAGCCTTAACCATGGTGAGTTCTCTGAGAACTTCAGCTCAATGCACAGCAGTGGTCAAAACAGCTCAGAGCATGTTAGGAAGCGTTGGGAAAGGGATAGAAAATAAGACAAAACATCCTAATGCTGCTATAGAAACCCACGGTACACCCACACCGGGAATACGGTGCACAGTTCTGGTCACCCCAGCTCAATAACGGATATAGTGGAACTGGAAAAGGTTCAGAGCAGGGCAACAAAGATGGCAGAATCAGAGACCCACAGGATCTGAGGGAACCGCACAGGTCCTCTTGTCTAACCCCTGCCAAGATGCAGGATTTGTTGGGTCTAAACCATCCAAGACATTGTCAAGGGGATGGAACAACTTCCATACAGGGAGAGATTAAAAAGACTGGGACTGTTCATCTTGGAAAAGAGATCACTAAGAGGGGATCTGATAGAGGTCTATAAGATGATGGCTGGTGTGGAGAGAGTGAATTGGGAAGTGTTATTTACCCCTTCACATAACACAGGAACCAGGGGTCACCCAATGAAATTAATAGGCAGCAGATTTAATGCAAACAAAAGGAAGTATTTCTTCACACAATGCGCAGTTAACCTGTGGAACTCCTTGCCAGGGGATGTTGTGAAGGCCAAGACTATAACTGGGTTCCAAACAGAACTCGAGAAGTTCCTGGAGAATAGGCCCAGCAATGGCAATTAGCCAGGCTGGGCAGGGGGGTCACAACCCGCTGTTCTGGGTGTCCCTAAACCTCTGACTGCCAGGAGCTGGGACTGGGCGACAGGGGATGGATCACTCGATAATTGCCCTGTTGTGTTCACTCTCTCTGAAGAACCTGGCACCGGCCACTACAGGAAGACAGGACCCTGGACTGGACGGACCAATGGCCTGACCCAGTGTGGCCGTTCTTCCATTCTTAAGGCTGGGTTTGAAGCTGCTTTGGGTCCTGAAATGTCAGCCGGGAAAGCCCCATGCTGGGGCAGAAGCAGAGCGAGGCCAGACTCCTGGCACTGCCAGGCTGGGGTAGTGGCATCCCAGCTAGGCCCACGTGGGGCCACGAGCCAGGTACCCTGCCCTGCAGCTGGTACGTGCCCTGCTCAGTTGCCATCCCAAGGCGCGGGTGCGAGGAGATGCCACCCGGGGGGTCGTAATCCCCGGTCCTGCTTCTCCTTCCCTGAGCACAGCCGGCCCAGAGGGTCCTTGACCGGCAGCCTGAGGCCAGCAAGACAAACCAGCCTGGGAGTAAGAGGCAGCCTAGCGGGGAGGGCGATGGACCATCAGGGCAGCGTCCCTGGGCTGGAGGCAGGACTTGCGGGTGAGGGGCTCTGGCAAGTTACAAAGTGTGTCTGCCTTACACCCCTGCCTCTACGAGAGCCAAGTTCAGTCGATCCCTTCCAGTGGGGAGGCGCAGAGCGCTGGGCTGGCCACCGGGCAAGGCCCGGCTCCCACGCTACCATGTCCCCACCTGGGCCAGGCCCGGCTCCCACGCTACCATGTCCTCACCTGGGCCAGGCCCGGCTCCCGTGCTCCCATGTCCCCCCCTGGGCCAGGCCCGGTTCCCACGCTACCATGTCCTCACCTGGGCCAGGCCC
>NC_048308.1:393304-408710 GCF_013100865.1 Trachemys scripta elegans | reverse complement strand
CTCCCACATCCCCCCCTGGGCCAGGCCTGGCTCCCATGTCCCCCCCTGGGCCAGGCCTGGCTCCCGTGCTCCCACATCCCCCCCTGGGCCAGGCCTGGCTCCCATGTCCCCCCCTGGGCCAGGCCTGGCTCCCGTGCTCCCACATCCCCCCCTGGGCCAGGCCTGGCTCCCATGTCCCCCCCTGGGCCAGGCCTGGCTCCCGTGCTCCCACATCCCCCCCTGGGCCAGGCCTGGCTCCCATGTCCCCCCCTGGGCCAGGCCTGGCTCCCGTGCTCCCACATCCCCCCCTGGGCCAGGCCTGGCTCCCATGTCCCCCCCTGGGCCAGGCCTGGCTCCCGTGCTCCCACATCCCCCCCTGGGCCAGGCTGGCTCCTGCGTGCCCAGGCCCCGCTGGGCCGGGACGATATGCCGGGGGCTCTGCTCACCGTTCCTGGCTGTGTGGGGCATGTGGTGGCTCAGCACCATGGCGGGGATCAGGAACTCGAACGATGGCGCTTGAACCAAGGGCAACCTGCCAGGCAACAGCAAAGACAGATCAGCTGGGAAGTGGGGAGGGGGCTGCAAACAGGGCTGGGGCTCCTCCCCTCCCCACCCCCATGGCAGGATCCAGCGGCGAGGGAGGGGGAGCAGGGAGACAAACCCACTTGGCCCAGATGCTGGCTCCCATCTCCCCGGGTGCCTGGGTTCAGGGGTGGGGGCCCCCTCCTGCCCCCCCCAACCCGTGGGAGTCCCCAGGGTCCGTCACTCACCTGCTGCCCAGGCTGGTCTGCAGCGCCGTGGAGACCCCACAGGCAAAGAGGCTCCGGGCCAGCAGCTCGTTCCAGTTCCGGTTCTGGTCCTGGTCCCGGACGGGGGGCGCTGGGAGCAGGAGCAGGTGGAAGATGCAGAGGAGAGAGGCCTGGACAGCCAGGTGCTGGAGAGAGCGAGGCCGGGGGGAGTCACTGCAGGCACCGGCTTGTGCCACTGCAGCACAGGGCGCCCCGCGGCTCTGCCCCCGTCCCGGGGCTCTGCCCTGCAGCTCTACCCCCCACCCCACAGCTCTGCCCCTGCCCCTGCCCCACGGCTCTGCCCAGTCCCTGGGCTTTGCCCCCAGCCCTGCAGCTCTGCCCTCCGCCCCACAGATTTGCCCTGCAGCTCTGCTCCCCCCAATCCCGACCCACAGCTCCCTGTCACCCTTGCCCTGGGCTCTCTCCCCCAGCTCTGCCGGTGCCCCTCACTCCCGACCCGCAGCCCCCTGCCAGCCCAGCCCTGGGCTGCCCCCCGCCATTGCTGTGCTGGTGCCCCTCAGTCCCAACTGGCTCCATCAGCCCTGTGCTGGCCCCTTTAACGCTCCCATCACCTGCTAGAGACTCAACCTTCCCATTTGGTAGAAACCGAGGCTGTAACCCCAAGAGCCAGCTCGGAGCGAGAGCAGCCGGCAAGGCAGAGCACCAGGTTCCAGCCCTGCGAGACCCACAGCCCCTCACATAGGGCCAGACCCCCCGGGACTGAAAATCTGGCCAGCCCCTCCCTGTGCCTCAGTTTCCCCCTACAAAATGGGGCATGGGTGGGGTTCCTGGAACAGGGTGAGCTGCCCAGCTGCAGGCGGCCTGACTGCAAGAGGCTTCAGTGAAACGCTGGGGGAACATGTACCGCAGAGCTGGGGGCCTGATCACGCCAGGCTGGTGCCAGGGCTGGGCTGGGGGGACCAGCCAGCCCCGTCTCATTCCTTGAGGGTGCAGCCGGCGGCCAGGGAGGGGCTGGACGGTCCCTGGGACTCTCAGCACTGCAGCGGAGGGCTGAGGGGAGCTCTATCTTGACCACATCCTTCCCCCAGTACCGACGGGGATCCCAGCACCACGCTGGCACCTGCCCTGCTGAGCCGCAGGAAGTGCCAGGCCAGACCCATTCCCGAACGCCTGCCCCACCCCCCTCCACGGGCAGAGAACCGGCTCGGAGTTGCCCCCAGCCGAGCCCGGCTCCTCGTCCCTCCTGAGGATTTCCCTTAGATACTCCAGGGTCTGGGCATCGTGCCATGGTGCCGGTGCTCTCCCGCCCTCGGAGCTCTCGACCGTCCCGCCAGGCACAGTCACATCCCACCCCCCGCCCATCCCGGGCCCTGGGGTGTCAGGGCTTGTCCCTGCCCCACCGCAGGCAGCGAGCCCATCCCCTGCCAGGGGCGCGCCTGC
Organism: Trachemys scripta elegans; assembly: GCF_013100865.1. Lineage (NCBI taxonomy): Eukaryota > Metazoa > Chordata > Testudines > Emydidae > Trachemys > Trachemys scripta. The sequence goes on along the minus strand of NC_048308.1, from coordinate 406,542 downwards.
GGCATGTCTCACCTGCAGGGCGAAGCAGCAGCTTAGGCCCCAGGGGGGCGTCTTCAGCAGGGAGTAGGAGGCGCACACAGGGCTCCGGGAGGCAGCACCCCTGCAGCAGCCCCCATTCATGCTGCCCCTTCCCTATGCTCCCTGCTTCCGTCTGGCCCAGGGCATGGCAGCCGGGGGAGGGTCACTTGCCCCCGCGGGGGCCAGAGCAGGGCTGGGAGTTCAGGCTGAGTGGAGGTGACCTTTGCCCGAGCCCCCGGCCGGTTAGCCATTAACCCGGCCTTGCAAGGAACCGCTCACTGCCCCCTTCCCCCCTGTCCCAGACTCGGTGCTGTGACCTCTAGGCAGTGCCGTGGGACCACACCCAGGGTGCACGAGCCCCAGCCCTTGGTCTGAGCCCCAGCCCTTGGTCCGATCTGCACCCGCTCCCCCAGCGCCTGTGCAGGGGAGACGCTGGACGCAGCCGGCGGAAGGAATCACCCATCCCTGTGCCAGGCTGGGGGACGGGCACCGCTGCAGATGGCTGCTCCTAACGGCTCTCTGCCCCCCTTGGCTGAGGACCCTCCCAGCCGCCTGGAGCCAAACGCCCCCCCCCCCCGGCAGTGGCAGAGCCCAGCTGCCAGGCCTTGGTGCTCCCCACCCACAGCCCGGGGTGCCCCCAGCAGCAGCCCAGCTAAGGAGGGACCGGGCCAGGCCACCCAGTGCAGCCTTTTGGGGTCCTCACAAGAAGAGACTTTGGGAGAAAAGCTGGCCAGACGCGAATGCCCAGCCTGGCTACCCCCCAGGAGCCACCGAGACATCCTTGGGCCTCTGCTGTCTGGATCCCGAGAGGTGTTGGAGCAGACTGGGCCAAGAGGGACCCACATGACACTGCCACCTCTACTGGCCTTGACTGAATCCCAAACACGCCCCCAAACTCCCAGGGGCCCTTTTTCTTCCCTCCCTTATGATTCTCCTTCTTCTCTCTCTCCTTTCGCCTTCTGTTGAACAGGAGCCTGGCTCAGCTGGCCACGACGGCAGCTGCCGGAGCCTGGGACCAAGGGGGCACCAGAAAGCCAGGCCCTAAACAGCCCGATGCTGCTATGAATCTGCCGAGCACCAGGCCTGGGGTTTGCCCGCAGTGACATTGCAAAAGAATGTCCACACCTGAGACTGACACTGCGTCTCCCCACGGGCGCGCGTGCGGCTTGGTTTGTCCTTGAGGAACGGGTAAACAGCACCAACAGCCCCCGCCCCTATCTCAGCTAACGTCTCCCCCCAGGATCAGGGGGCAGCCATGTTAGTCTGCACCCACAAAAACAACAAGGAGTCCAGTGGCACCTCAGAGAATAATAGGTTTATTTGGGCACAAGCTTTCGTGGGTAAAAAACCCACTTCTTCAAGTTGCACTGGATTCCTTGTTGTTCTCACCATCTTTCCACCCATCTTAACAGACTGTCAGACACAGGCTTTCTCTCCCCAGCTCCAGGGAAAGGGGACAGAGCTGCTGTTCCCAGGAGAGCCTCATTCACACCCATCTATTCCAAAGGCTTGAACGGCTTTTCCGTATCCTCAGTGCGGGGCTCGCAAGACTGGCAGCTTTGTCTGCTGGGTGCTAGCCCGGCTCAGGTCCTGGCAACCAAGCCCCAATGTGGCTAACGCGGGTTAATGTTGGACAGTGCCTGGGTCACGGTAACACCAGTGTCTCTTTGGGCCTATTTATTCCACTGAGATTAAACCAGCCCCCTGTGTTTCACCGGTCCCGCCCTCCCCTTCGCAACAGCCTCGTCTTGTGCCCAGCCCCGGGTGGGCACAGTGCCGGGGGCTGGCGATTTCCTTGTGTGGAGCGCTGCAGACCCAGCCCCTGCTCGGTTCGAGTTCACTTATTAACTGGAGACTGTGAAGGGAGCAAAGGGCAAAGGGGAGCCATGCATTCCCCACATTCCTCAGGGGGCAACCGGCAGCTCCTCTCCCTGCCCCCTGCCACACCAGCCATCCCAGAACTGCTAGCAAAACCAGAGCAAACTGGGCCAGGCTGCTGGGTACCCCCGCCGGAGGAGGGGGGGGGCAGTCTCCTGGGCTGGTGAGAGGGGACCAGGCCATGGGAGTCCTGACCACTGGGACCTGTCCTGATCACTCATGTTAAGCAGGGGGCAGCAGCGACTGTGCTTGGATAGGAGACCTCCTGGGACCTCCCCGTGACTCCAGAAAGTACCGCTGGGGATTCAGGAAGGGGCGCTCTCTGAGTCAGCGATCGCGGTACGCTGCTGCTGGGGACGTGGGACTGCAGGGAGCGGGAGGTGAGCTCATTGGGGATACTAGGGGGCGCCCTCCGAGTCAGCGATCACGGTGCAGTCATGCCAGAAGCCCCGTACTGCAGGGAACGGCTGGGGGACTCTCTAGGTGGCGCTGTGCTGTGGGGGCTCCAGTCAGTGATCGCAGTGTGCTGCTGCCAGGGAATGGGGGGAGGGGGAGGGTTGCCCCAGTCAGTGCTGCCCCCAGCACAGCAGGAAGGGACACAGGGGCCACTATGCTGCGGGGGGGAGGGGGGGGGGCTCTCCCTTAGGATCACTATTACTAGCAGTTAAGCACCAATATGCTCCGCCCTGCACGAGAGACATGTAACAGGGCCAATCCCTCTCCAGGGGCCAGGTGCAACGCACCCAGCTCGCTCTGCCCTGCTGACCCAGACCTGGAGGGAGGAGGGGGGCTGGCAGGCTGTGCCATGGTGGGGACAGCCCCTCCATGGGGCCGTAGGTGATGTGACTCTCATGGGTCACGTCTGTTTTCTCCTGCTCTCCCCTGGGGAAGCCAGGGCAGGGGTGAGGCATGGTGGGATGGGGGTGCGTTTGTCACAGGCAGCTGGGTGCAGAACACACCTAGAATGGGGGCTGGGGTGAGCCTTCAGCCAGGCCATGGAGATAAGGAGCAATCGTGTTCCAGGTCTCTAGGGGGCCGGGGCCGGGGCAGGACGCGGAGGAGCGTTGCTGCCTTCTGCATGGCAGAGGTTTGGGCCCGGGCCCAGGCCAGCTGGGGCAATTCCTCCCCTCCCCCTTCAGCAGGCTCCTCCTTACACACCGCACTGCGTTGCTGGGGGGCTGTGAACCAGCTGCCGTGCCCCGGCCCAGAGGTGGCTGCATTTCAGTGGTGGGGGAAGAGCCCCTGGCCTGGGACCCGCTGGGGCGAGAGGCAGCGGGAGAAAGGGCAAGATGGGCGCACGGCCAGAGCTACCTTTATTGGAAGAGATTTTCATCTACAAAAGAGTGAAAAACGGATTTAAAATCCAGCGTAAAAAGAGCTGGTGCTGGGCGGGGCAAGAGCTGGCATGGCAGGTGAGGGTTGGCAGCAGAACCAGCCCCTTCTCCCCACGCCCAGCAGATCCACTCCAGGCAGTCAGGCCCTAACTCCCCTCTGGAGCTTACAGCCCCGTCACAGAGTGCCCCTGCCGTCCCTCCCCCCCACACACACACACAGCCGGCCCCTCCACCGTACAGCTCAAGGGCCCAGAGCCTCATGTGCCACCCCTGCTCCCCCCACCCTCCACGCTGCCCAATGCAGCAGGGGGTCGAGATCCCAGCTTCACTGGGAGGCACCAATGGGGCACGGGTGAGCAGTGCCCTCCCCAGACTGGCACCCCTGCTTTGGGGCACCCTAATCCCCCAGCAGAGCCGCTGCACCCCACAGCCGCCAAGCCGACCCACCACCCCCGCACTCAGCCAGACCCTGCCCACAGCTGCCCCCGCCCAGTAAAGCCTGAAGAGTGGCAAAGAGAAGCCTGACCCACGGGGTCCAAACGCTGGCTTGGAACTAACGCGGGGGCCTGGCCCTCCCAGCCCCACAGGCCAGGGCCTCCCTAGGGGCCGAGCTGGGCCATGGGGTCACTGCGCAGCCCTAGCTGGGGAAGATGAAGCTCTTGATTCTGCCCAGATCCATGGCTGCCTCCAAGGAGCACTGCTTCAGCGCCAGGGGGTCGGGCCAGTCCTGGGGGCCGAGGGCTGCGGACGGATGCCAGCCCCAGCTGGGGCCGGGCGAGCAGCCACTGCAGCAGAGCGCCGGGCGAGCGGGGCCCAGGCCGAGTCCAAAGGGGGCAGGTTGGGTGAAGGGGCTGCTGGGGCTCGTGCGGTTGGACCTCTCACAGGTGCTGCGCCCGCTGCGGAGTTTCAGGCAGTTTGGGCAGAGGGGGGGCTCTTGCCGGGGATTAGTCTGGATGGCAGAGCCTGGGGCCTCCGTGTAGGACAGCGCCGTCAGCACGCTGCCCCACAGGTACAGTGCCGTCGCCCTCACCCCACCACCAGGGCGGCGCTGCTCCTCCACCGTCTCGTTCTCCACCAGGCAACAGGAGCTGCTATCGGAGCAGGAGGGGGAAGGGGGGCCAGGGAGCCCCAGCCCAGGATCTGGCAGCTGAGTGACACAGGGGGCGAGGGGTGCCCCAGAGCCCAGCGGGCGCCCACCATCCATGGGGAACAGCAGAGGCCGGAGGGCAGCGGGGCCGGCGCTCCTCACACACACGACCTGGTGCACCACAGCGACAGAGGCGAAGACGGCAGCAATGCCAGTCAAGTACATCACGCCCAGCAAGCAGGCTAGCTGTGGGGAGAGAGAGACTGGTCACCCAGTGCCCGTATGCCCGCCAGTGCCCGGGGGGGGGCACACAGACAGTTACCCCAGTGCCCCTCACAGGGGGCAGGCCAGCTGTGAGTCCAGTACCCCTTGGCAGAGCAAAACCGGCCCCACCAGATGCTGGCTAACGCCATGCAGAGGACGTCGGGGCTGGAACCAGGGCTTTCCGCTGCAGCCCTCCACCTCAGCAGCTGGTGGGGGGGGAGGGCGGGTGACACAGATTGCCACCCACCTGCCAGCAGGAGTGACCCACACGGACCACCCACTGTTCTGCCGGGGGCAGCAATGCACAAACCACTCAGCCCTGGTCCAAAAATGGGGGGAGGGTCGACAAAGAGGGAACAATCGTCACTTTCATCGAAGTTTGCCCAGGAACAGATTCTCTTTTTGTCAAAAAATTCATAAACCAAAATGTTTGGCAAAAAGCCTCATGTTTCCTCCCAGAAATGCTGCCGCTGTGCCTTGTGAGACATACTCTCAATCAGTCGGGCTCCGCCCTTGGACTACATTTCCCATGATGCACCACCTCCCTGCCAAGAGTGGATGCTGTGGTGCATCATGGGAAATGAAGTCCAGCGAGCAGAAGAGGCAACTGAGGCACATCTCCCAAGAGGCTTTGCGGCAGCACTTCCAAGGTAAAACGCTTCCGTTTTCAGGAGTTTGGTTTCTCAACAACAAAAACTGGAATTTTCCATGGAAAATGTTCTGCCCAAAACCTGTCTGATAGAAAGCAGCTCTCATTCCCTCCAGCAGGGGGCAGCGCACTCATGGACATCCTCCATAGTCAGCTCCTGGTTCTGGCCCATGACGTCCTGGCAGGGCCGTCACTAGCCATGTGGGGCCCCAGGCCTCCGCGGGGGGTATGGGGGAACCTGCTCCTCCCCCCAGGGTCTGGGCTGCGTTCAAGGCCTGCGGGGCCCGGGAGGCAGGAGCTGTGGGGGGCCACTTTGGGGGGCCCCACAGGCCCAGAGTGGCCTGGTGGATTAGCAGGGGGCTGGGAGCAGCACGCTCCATTTCCCTTGCCCCGGCCCCAGCCGTGTCGCTCAGGGGAGGGGGCTTGGGGAAAAGGGCCCCCCCCCCGCACTTACTGGCAATGGCAGGAAGCGCAGCAGCCCGGCCCCAGCCCGTTCTACCAGCTCCCAACCGCGGTGCTCCGCTTCCTGCCGCTGGCGAGTGGGGGGGGGCGTCCTTTCCCCACCCCCCACCCCCCTGAGCGACGCGGCTGGGGCTGGGTCCGCGTCTCTCCGCTTCCTGCCGCTGGCGAGTGCGGGGGGCGACCTTTCCCCGCACCCACCGGCGGTGGGAAGCGGAGCGCCGCGGCTGGGAGCTGGCGGAGTGCAGCAGGCTGGGGCCCGGGTGCTTCGCTTCCCACCACTGCCGGTGAGCGCGGGGTCGCTGGGAGAAGAGGTGGAATGGGGGCGGGCCAGGGGCAGAGCAGGGGCAAAGGGTAAGAGATGGGGCGGAGGGAGTTGTCCGTGGCCCCACACCCCCTAGGTACGGCCCTGCCCCTATCAATGCGTGCAGCCCACGAGGAGCCCCCCAGGGGACAGGGCTGGTCACTGGAGCTGGTGCTGTCGCGTATGCAGCACGCAGCTGCCTAGGGCACCATGAAATTTGGGGCAATTTGGTGCCCCCAAATTCATGGTGCCCTAGGCAGCTGCGTATTCTGCGTATGCCTAGGGACGGCCCTGCCTCCTGGTTCTCCCCCTCCCGTGGTGCCCCCTCAGGGGAACGCTTCCTCTGCCCTCGGGGCTTGGCCAGCTCTTACCTTTGCCACCTGCTGGTAGAACTGGCCCAGGGCATGCTGCCAGAGGGACTGCTCCAGCAGGACGCACAGGTCCGTGTAGGTGAACCAGCCACGCTGGGTGCCCTGTCTCTTTGCCACGCTGAGAGGAAGGAAGGCAGTTAGATGTGTGCTCTGGGCACAGACCCTCTCCCACCCTGGCTGTGCCTGCAGCTGCCATCGGGGAATAGGCGGCCGCCTGCATCGCGGCTCCTGGCAGAGTCTCTGTGCCTCTGCCCGCAGGTTACGGGTGCCACTCATGAGCCCCAGGTCCCTGGCGGCCAAAGTGCACCGGGGCCATGTGCGGCTCTGCTCGGGGCGAGCCCAGGCCATGGAGGAGCTACCTTCCCCCTCTCTGCCCTGGGGCCTGGCATGTTGACTCCCCTCAAAGCCCCACCAGGGGAAGAGGGTGCAGACCCCCCCACACCAAAGGGATTCCGCTGCCGGGTGATCGAGGCCAGCTCGGACAAGCTGTGACTAGCGCGGGCCTCGCCCCAGTCCAGCCTAGAGCTCCCTGCTCCTGGGACGGCTCCGGCCGGTGGGAGGGGTTTGCAGAATGCAGCCGGGGGGACCGAGGAGCCCAGGGCAGGGGCTGGCCGACACGTACCCCAGCGGATCCGGGCATGGCAGGGCAGAGGTGCCATATCTCTCGGAGCCAGACCCCTGCCATGAACACCCCCCACCCTGGTGCCCCCAAACCTACCATCCTTCTAGCCAGCTCAGCACCTCAAACAGCTCCTTGGGATCAGTGTAGAGGCTCCAGTCCTGCAGGAAGGGAACAAACAGTCAGGTGGGAGGGGCCCGGTAACAGCCTAGGCAGGCCAGGCGCCCCCCAGCATGGACTGAGCAGGGTTAAGAGAGGCTGGGCGGCCATCTGATGATGAATTCCAGCTCCATTTGGCCCATTTCCCAGCCTGGCCGGGGGCTTTTCAGCCTGCCCCCTCCCCTAGCCCCCTCATGGTGTGTGATCGCTGCTCTGACGGGATCCTGGACAATCACCGCCTGCAAGTAGGAGTCCCCTTCGTGCTGCCCTCTCGGAACACTCTCGCTGGCCCTCCGCAGACACGGCTGGCCCTGAGAGTCCAGCAGGGCCGCGGCCTCATGCACAAGGAGCCAAAGGGGGGGGACTTCATGGGGGAGGCAGATCCCAGGCTGGACAGAGCCAAGGCCTAACGAGCTGCAATAAATGCTCCGTTCCCACAATGGAACAACTCTGCGCCAACCCCTGCTGGCCCCTCCCACAGGGGCATGGGCTGTGCCAGCCGGTGCCCCAGCCAATCTCCCCTTCTGCATGCCAGCCCCCGACCCCGCACCCCCTGCTGACCCCTCCCACAGGGGCATGTGCTGTGCCAGCCGGTGCCCCAGGCCAATCTCCCCTTCTGCACGCCAGCCCCCGACCCCGCACCCCCTGCTGCCCATGACGCTCTTTGAGATGCTCGAACCTGCGCTCTCGGGCGGGCGGGAAGCGCCCCCTGCCGGCCAGCTGTGCACACTGCACTGCCGACAGCCTCAGGGGGGGCTCCTGGCCGGGAGGGGGGGTCAGGCAACAATCAGGGGCAGCAGAACTAGGGGGTATAGTTTGTGTGCGCAGGGAGCAGGCTGTTCCCAGCCCAGGCTGACTGGGGATGGAGCGGCCCACGGCAGGGTGGGGCCCGCAGCAGACACATTCCTCCATGTCTGATCTTACCGGGCCAGAGGCAGGACAAGCTCATGGGGACAGGGATCATGGGGGCAGCAGTCCAGCAGCACCCTGGGAAAGGGGCCAGCTGCTCCCAGGCAGGAAGCCCTCTCCCCCTCCGTCAGCTGATCCCATTCCATGGGGCCTCTGATTTCCCCCCAGCGCCCCACTGAGTGCAGCACCTCAGCAGGCCCTGACATGGCTGCCCAGGCCAGACGCCTCCTGGAAGCCTAACAGACACCCCAAGCGCAAGGCCCACCCCTGCCCAGCTCCAGCAGACCCGGGAGAGCCCTCTGCTAGTTAGCCGGGTCACCCTCAGCACTACGAGCTACCCCGGCACCCTGACGCGCCATTTCTCCTCTGCCCAGCGCCTCTCCCCAGACACAGACATGCGCCGAGCAAGCACGTCCGGACCGGTCTAGTCAACAGCGCGCCATAGGCAGGGCCTGGCTCTCACTCTGGGTCTGTGCAGCGCCCGGTGCAACGGGGCCCTGATCTCACTCGGGGGGGGGGGAGGGGCTGTCACAAAGGGGCCCCCCGGTTGGGCTCGGGACACAGGCACTACAGGGTTACATCAGCGCTACTTACAATGGCGCTCAGGAAGTTCATCTCCAGCGTGTTAACGGTCTGCACCCCCACCTTGCCGGCTGCGCCCCATTCGTCGTTGAACACCTCCTCCTCCTCCCCTTCGTCATACAGGTACTTGCTGGCAACCATCTGAAAGGCAGGAGCACAGCGCCCATCAGCACGGCCCCCCGGGGGACAGCCCGCCCCAGCCCCAGCCCACTCGGGGCCCGGCTCACCATGGAGATCAGGAAGAGGTCCGAGGAGGAGATCTGCTGCAGGTACTCGGGGTTCCGGTGCCGGAGTCTCTCGATGTAAACCAGAGCCAGCATCATGGAGCAGGGCGAGATGCAGGCTTCCCTGTGACCGCGGGGCGAGAGCAGGACTTAGGTTTCCTGTGCGGCCCGGCACACCCGGCATCCCACCACTGCCGCAGCCTGGCTGCTCCCATTCCCGCCATGTAATGGGCAGGGCAGGGTACACCGCTGCCTGCTGCTGGGTAGAACAAGGCCAGCGGGTTTGTGTGCACGTGGGCACGCCCATAACTGCCCCCGGCAGATGGACAGATCACACCTGTGACAAACTGGGACTGTTCTTAATGGGGTCTTTAAATGCTGACTGGAGAGTGTTGGCCAGGGAAGGCTGCAGGGGAGTTTTGCTGGGGCGGTCTGCACTGGGGATGGGAGACTGGCCTTGAGGGAGGATACCTGAGCACGGAGCATGTAACATGAGAACCCAGGAAGGGGGTTGGAGGCGAGGCAACACCTCTGCCGGGGAAATGGACAAAGGCTGGGGGAGGAGCCGGGGGAGGCTGAGTGAGAGACGCTGGAGGGAGTTAAGAGTTTTGGAGCTGGCTGGTGAAATGGACAGGAGCCCAGACGGGGCTCTGACCACCCCGCACCCGGGGCTGTGGTGTCCCTGGGGACCAAACTAAGGGGATCCTGTTGTCTGTACCTGCAAGACCTGTCTTGGGCTGTGTTCCTGTCATCTAATAAACCTCTGTGTTACTGGCTGGCTGAGAGTCACGTCTGACTGCGAAGTGGGGGTGCAGGACCCTCTGGCTTCCCCAGGACCCCGCCGGGGCGGACTCGCTGTGGGAAGCGCACGGAGGGGCATATGCTGAATGCTCCCAGGAGGTGAAGCCGTGCGAGCTCCTTGCCCTGAAGACAGTCTGCTCTGAGGGAGAGGAGGCTTCCCAGAGTCCTGACTGGCTTTGTGGGGAGCAGTCCCAGAGCATCGCCCGGGGACTCCGGGACACCCCGTAACTGCCCCGGCAGATGGACAGATCACACCACATGGCTCGGATCCTCCTGCTGGCGAAGCTGCGTCTGGCTCCTCAGGCAGAGCGTTTGCTGGGTGCTAACAGGCCCAGCTTGTGCCAGCGGAGCTCCCTGAGCGTTAAGGCGTTCACAAGGGTCATGGCTTTCTCTAGTGGACAGAGGGGAGAGCGGCCCAGCCGCAGGGCTCTGGGCCCACCAGCGTAGAGCTCTGCCTGTCACAGGAAACCCTTCAATCCCTCACACAGACGGGAACTGGCCCGGACAGAGCTGCACAGGCAGTGGCACTGGCTGGCTCCCTGCCCTGCCAAGGTGTAAAACCCAGAAGCCTCATTGCTCACCTTTGGCACTACAGAAACCTGAGAGCACCAGGCCCCAGGGACTACCCCAGGCTGAAACACAGACCAGACAGGCGCGGCGTGCACTGCCATGTAGCTCAGGGACTGGCTGCGCACATGAGTCAGACAGTGACCCAGGAGGGGATCAGAGGAGCAGACAAGGGAAAAGGCCCAGGGAAGCTCAGCACAGGGCCAGTGAAATCCAGCACGACAGCACAGGCGCGATGCCTGGGGTGGGGATGCTCTCCGGCAAGAGGCTCCCCATCCAGGTGGCTGGTAGCCACGCTGAAGTGTCGAGCCAGACCAGAGGCCTCCGCCTGCTGCAGACAATGGGCTAGGAGGGGTCGCGTCTTACCGAGACACGTGGCAAACGTATTTCTTCTGCAGCCTGCGGATGGGGCTGGGAGCTGCTTTCTGGAGCAACTCGACGGCGATGTCTAGGACAGAGGCAGAGCGGCACAGGGATTAACACCAGCATTAATGCCCCCGCTCCCCCCCCCCCACCCCCCCTCGATTCCCTCCCAATGCACAACCAGCGCCCGGCCGGGAGCAGCACCCCTCCACCCAGAGGCAGGGAGCTCAGCGGGGAATGGTGCCCTCCCCTCCTTGAGTTTCAGCCCAAGATTTTCAAGAGTAATTTTTGGTGCCTGGCTCGAGACACCTGCCAGGTAGGGCTGAACACCTGCCCTCGGAAAGCAGCCCCTGGGAGGACGTCTCATGCCAGGCAGCCAGAAATCAATCCCCAAGTTTCAGAGTAGCAGCCGTGTTAGTCTGTAACCGCAAGAAGTGGGGTGTAGCCCACAAAAGCTTATGCTCTAATAAATTTGTTAGTCTCTAAGGTGCCACAAGTACTCCAATCCCCAAGTTGAGCATCTGTTACCCCGCTCAGTAGTCAGGTGTTTACAGAGATGGTGGCAGAAAGTCGGACAGAGACGGGCTCTCCAGTCGTTAGAACCCCGTGGGGAAAGGCCCAAACAGCTCTGAAATTCACACCCTGGTTCTCAAACCCAACCCAGCCTTAGTTTGGGGGGTGCGTTGTGCCACGCCCCCCTCCCCCCCCCCCACTGGATCGCTACGGGTATTCCAGGGGGCACGAGCACAGAAGTAAGCCATAGGGCAGGGACGTTCTCCTCGTTGGGTTTGTAGAGTACCCAGCACAGCGGGCCTTGACCTCCAGGCTCTACCCTAACACCGCTAATAAATCGTAATGAGAAGGGCACTGCTCCTGCAGAAACACCCCGGGCGTGCACGCATTCATGGGGGGCAATGCACGGCGGCACCAGGGAAAGGGGGCCAGAGCCTTTCCCCGGCAGCAAAAAGGCTAAAAAGGGAGGTCGACCCAGCTCCGTCGCTCAGGGGCGTGAACAACCCACTCCTCTGGGTGACGTTGCTACACCGACCTAATCCCAGGCGCAGCCAGCGCTGGGGCGACAGAAGAATTCTCCCGTCGACCTGGCCGCCGCCTCACGGGGAGGTGGGCTAAGCACAGCGCTGGGAGACCCCCTCCCATCTGCGCTGAAGTGCTGCACTGGAGCAGCTGTAGCGGTTCACGTGTAGACATGGCCTTAGCAGATGAGTGAGTTCGTTCCGCTTGTGGGCTAGTTCCAATCCCTGGCTCAGCACAGGTCCTCGCCACGCAGAGACAGGTACCACTCACCTGCCACCGGGCTGGAGAGATTGTCCAGGCTACAGTCTTTGTCCCAGCCATAATACAAGCGCTTCCGCACCCTCTCGCTCAGCTGCTGGTGCCCTGGCAGAAACTGAAGACAGGATGGGAAGGGATGAGAACAAAGCTACAGACTTCCCGGCCCTGGTCCCAGAAAGATGTGCTGGGTCCTCAAGCCAACTGCAGTCTCCGGGATAGTGGGAACCGTGTGCTCCTCCGAACACTCAGATACCACGGTGACTGGTGTCATACGGGCGCCTGGACTGATGGGGGTGCAGGGGGGGTAACATGGGCAGAAAGGGCTAGGTCAGAAACCAGAATATATCATGTCCCTATAGAAATCCATGATACGGCCACACCTTGAATACTGCCCCATCTCAAAAAGATACATTAGAAGTGGGAAAGGTGCAAAGAAGCCAAGGGCAATAAAAGCGATTAGGGGATGACACAGTTTCCATATGAGGAGAGATTTAAAAGACTGGGGCTGTTCATTTTAGGAAAGAGACGACTCAGAACAGAAGAACATCCACATGGGGTCTGACCAATGGTCCCTCCAGCCCAGTGCCCTGTCTCTGACCGTGACCAGCACCAAATGCTTCAGAGGGGATGAGCGGCAGTTGTCAACTGATTCATCCCGTCATCCAGTCCGAGGCAATTGGAGGTTTAGGGACCCCTGCAGCAGGGGGCTGGGTCCCTGCCCGTACTGGGGGGGTACGACAGAGGTCTATACGATGATGGCTGGTGTGGAGAGAGTGAATTGGGAAGTGTTCTTTACCCCTTCCCATAACACAGGAACCAGGGGGCACCCAAGTGGGTTTAAACAAGCAGGAGGAAGTGCTGTCGCACAGCGCCCGGCCAGCCTGGGGCACTCACTGCCGGGATGGGGGGCAGGCCAGAAGTCCAGCGGGGTTCAGCACAGAGCCAGAGACGGTCCAGCAATGGCGGGGGCACAGCCCCGTGCGCTGGGGGTCCCCGGCCCTGCCGGGAGGCTGGGGGTCACTGGGGCTCTGCCCGGCTCTGTTCATTGCCTGGCCCTAGCTGGACGGACCCTGGGGCTGACCCAGTCTGGGGCGGGGGCGGGTCCCACACTCATCCCCGGCCCCCGGGCTCCGGCCCGGCTCCCCCCAGGGCTGGGCGCTGCTGGGCCGCGGGCTGGAGACGGGTCCGGGGGAACCGAGCGGCGGGGACAGGCCGCGTCCGCCCCGCGTCCTCCAGCAGGTGCCGCAGCCGAGAGAGCGGCTCTGCCCAGCGCCGCCCCGAGGCCCACGGGAGCCGGGGCGGCGCGGGGAAGGGAGCGGGGGGGCGAGCGGCCCAGGGAGGGAGGGGCAGTCCGGGG
>NC_048308.1:357841-383381 GCF_013100865.1 Trachemys scripta elegans | reverse complement strand
ACAGGGGGGGTCTGAGGCTGGGGGGGGGTCTGAGGCGGGGGGGGCCAAGGGGGGTTAGGGCGCTGGGGATTTGGGGGCCCCCGCAGTGTGAGCGGGGGAGATCCCCGCTAACTGGCACTAAATGCTGCTAGGGGTGATGCTGATGCCGGGTCCCTGGTTCCTGCCCAGGTCCGTGTCGCTGTGAGCTGCGGGGCCTGGCCGTTCACACTCTAGCTCTGGAGGGACGGTGGGGTAGGGGAATTCAGCCCCGCAGTGATGCTTCTGTTGAAGTGCATCTTCCGAGTTGTTTTGTAAGGATTTCACGCAGTGCTGTTCTCCTCTTCCTTGTCTCCTGGTACCTCAGTTGATTGTTCCCATTGGAACGCAAGGTCGGAAAGCAGCAGAAACCGCCCAGAAAACCAGATGCTGCTCAGACTGTTTCTCTGAGAAGTGTTACAAATCTTGTCCATTTGTGGAGAGTGGGGCTCTCTGCCTCAGTGTAGGTTCTCGTCCCTGCCTTGTCCCTTCCTCACATATGCCATCTCATGGTGATGCTGCTGTGGTGGGAGAGTTGGAATTCTCTCCGGAGCTTGGTCAGTGCTACTGTGCTTGTTCAGGAAAAACTGGTGTTGCTTTAGATCTGGGTGAAACGAGTGTTTTTCACCTTCTCCCTAGGGGACTGACTGCAGTATCACTTCTGCACAGGGACAAGTGCAACCCTGTTGTAGGACAGAAAGAAATGTGGTCCATGGAGCTCTGCACTGTGCCCTGCTGTTGCCCTCTTCTCTAAGGTGCAGCTAGTGGAGCTGTAGATCTCAAGGTGCAGCCAGGCTGCATAGCCCAAGATAAGGTATCATGTGATGTCACTGGTCGTCTCAGAGGGCTGATCCATTTTATTTAAATTTAGGGGATCCTTGGAACTCCTGGCAAGTTGTCTATGTGAGTTGGGCAGAGTTCCCATGTCCCCAGTTCGAGGCCAATCAGCCAGTTTCCTTTGGCTTCCTGGCCAGTATAAAGCTGGGTGTGAGCAGTTCAGTGCCCAGTTCTATAATTCTCTCATGCATCGATCGATTGCCAGGGTGTATTCTCCTCATGATCTTTAAAGAAATCTACAATTCCTGGTCTGAAGTGCAAATGGAATGTCAAGTGATGTTCTGTAGAACCTCATTACAGAACAGCGTTTCTAAACACACTTTGGGACGTCTTCCAAGAACCTGGATGGTCTGATGTGAGGGAGGCTTGAGGGGAGACTAAAACAAAGCCTAGAATGACCCGCTCTCCCCAAAGCATCCTGCAGGCTAAATCAGGGCAAATCTCATGACTTTCTCAGAGCAGAATGTGTGTGAGAACAGTGGGTAAAGTGCAAAGCTAGAAAACCATTGTGGGCAGTTGCATGCAGATGTTTACAAGATAATGCGAGCAATGGAAAGGGAAAGGAAATTGAGTTACTGCCATACCGCAAAATCATTGCCATGTCTAGCAATGTTAGCAGCAGGTAGAACAGGGGTCAGCAACCTTTCAGAAGTGCTGTGCCACGTCTTCATTTATTCACTCTGATTTAAGGTTTCGCGTGCCAGTAATGCATTTTAACTTTTTTAGAAGATCTTTTTCTATAAGTCTATAATATATAACGAAACTATTGTTGTATGTAAAGTAAATAAGGTTTTTAAAATGTTTAAGAAGCTTCATTTAAAATTAAATAAAATGCAGAGCCCCCCGGACCGGTGGCCAGGACCCGGGCAGTGTGAGTGCCACTGAAAATCAGCTCGCGTGTCACCTTTGGCACACATGCAATAGGTTGCCTACCCCTGAGCTAGAATGATCCAGGGCTGCATTAATGGAAGATGCTGCAGGTTAGGATTGAGGTGCATTAGCCGAGCTGTCTTGAGGACTCCAGAATTAATTAATGGTGTCTGTGCCTCACACTGGAGAGGTGCTGCTAGAGTGGGGTGGTGAGAGCTTATACTACCTTTCCTAGTACAAAGTCTCATCTTTTCTGAGAATTAAAATTCTCCAAAATATTTTTAAAAAACCAAAGTACAAGACTCTTCTCTGTCCCTACTGCATGTGTTTAATAGCTGATGTGATTGCCATTTTTTAGTTAATCCCAAGAGAAGTGCACAGGGGGAATGTACCTAATGTGGGAGACTGTAAAACATCAACGGTATCGTGAGGCAGGGAGGGAGGATGAAGCAGCAAATACCCTTCAGTATGGGAACATCCAAAATGCGTCCATCTAGGAGTTACACTGACATCTTACCAGCTGGCATCTAGCTTGCATAAAACAGTCCTTTGCATCTGCCCTGGGTATGGAGGTGCAAACCATTGGTAGTAGGGGTCCCAGCATACAGTACTCCATCTTGTCCAAAGAGGAGGCCCCTGCACAGATGTTCTGTTTATCTAATGCCCCCTTGGTCCATGGGCTACACTTCTGTATTCAAGATGAGGTCATACAGTCCATAACACAGAATTGTGTGGCTTGTGTTTAGCCTGGAGTAACCCTGCTGCTTTCCTTTGACAAGCACAAACAGGCCTCTCCCTGCTACCAGGGAGGTGCCAAGGGGTTCTACAGGATTTGGCCTATGATGATAAAGTGCTTGCTCCTGTTGGCAGCTGTAGCTAATTGGAGCCTCGCCCAGGCATGTTTCTAGTTAAATTAGTGCACTTCATCCCATGGTCACAGTAGGTTAGTAACCCTAGTAATGTTCTGGGCTGGAAGGAGGTGCTACATTCCACCTCGGCCCCTCCACTAATTAAGCTCAGTGTTTGGGGACCTTGATCTCTTGCTAAGCCAATAGCTGCTCTGTATTTCTGTCCTGGCACATTCCTTCCATCCCGCCCTGTGCCTGCCTGTTTCCTCCCCCACACTTACAGCAGCAGCATTAACAAATTTGGAGGATGAGTGGCAGAACCAAGCTGTGGACTGGAATGAAAAACATCCTGTTTACTCATGTAAACAGTGAGTCCGGTTTTTTGGCAAAATGTTCATTCAGTCTGTGGTCTTCCAGACAGAAAAGGGCAAAATCGGTCAGAAAATCTTGGTTTTTTTTAGATGCCAAAACAATGAACAATTGAATCTAAAATTATGGGAAGAAAAAAGATACTTGACCAGTCACTCATTTAAATCATCTTCTATTACTGTTCCCTCTTCCTTAAAATTACCCAGCTGGAAACTTGCATCATATGCATCTCCTTAAATGACTATGAACTAATGTGCTGAATTTAGAGGGTAAATCCAGAGCAGAGCTTTGAAGCTGGAGCTGTGCTGTGACGCTGGTGTGTTTGGGAGACTGATGTATGAGGAAAGATTAAAGGAGCTAAATGTGTCTAGTTTGGCTAAGTAACAATTACAGTGGATTAAAATGGGGTGTGGGACACAGAATGGTTTAATTGCCGCAGGTGGGGGAAGGCCTGAGTATAGTCCCACGGGCTATAATTGGAGATTATGAGCTGAAATTCAGAAAAGAGACATTGAAGGTGAACTGTAGGAAAAGCTTCCTGAGCTGGTATGTTTCTAGCCGTAGAATCCTCACCCCAAGGGAAGAGATGGGAACAGTTCTGTCTTGGCCCCACTGAAGGGAAAGGGAGGTTGTTTTGCGTGGCCCTTGATAAAACCTAATCTCTCTTCTGAGCTCTCTAACTTCTGATTCTTTGGTTTACCCTGGAGTTCAGCTCTCTGTCGCTCTGCACAGTGAGATGCGTGCACCTCCTGGTTACCTAGTCTGTATTTCTAGTGCACTTCCCTATTTGAGGTTAGTCTCTTGATAAGTGTTTCTAGCAAGGTGAAGCTAAGTGTGGTTTTGTGCTCCCTGGGCTGAGAGCACTTTCAGACTGAAAGCATAGCAGGCGAGGAGTATAATACTCCCTCTTCAGCCCGTGGCTGGCCCAAGGATGGGGTTGACGGGCTCTGGTTAACCTTTCTTTGCTTGCTGCCGGGAGGTGAGAAAACCAAGACAAATGGGACTGGAGTTGGGGGGTGGCATGTTTCATGAGCAGCTTTTACTGTTGAATTTATGAAGTGTTGGGAGGAGACAGCCCCTCTAGCTAGGGGTGAGCATGGATCTCTGGGGCTGTTGGGTACAGGCCAGAATGTCAGTGAGGGAGACGGAAGAGCCTGGGTTCCAATCCATCTACATCAGGTGAGTGGCAGGGCCACATGCTGCATGTGACCCATGCTTGGATCGGGGGGGAGAGGACCAGCAAAAGAACTAATGTTTGGAAACAGATTCTGGATCTGTTTCTGTTGCCATCTAATGCTCTCTGACGATGGTTTAGAAACCGATGTATCATCTGTCACCACAGCTCTTTTCAAAACTGAGCTGGTCTTCCCAGCGCACCTCCTAAAGAGTCAGTTATAACAATTTGCATGTACAGTGTGTTGCGCTGTGAGGATTTGTACCTGTGCAGCTCTCCTTATTCTACAGCGGGGGAAGGAACTCTGGCACAGAGCGGGAAGTCCGTCTGCCCACAAAGCCGCAGTTATGGATTCATCTTAGTAACAGGGGCTCGCAGTTTTCTTCCCAGTGCACCAGCTAATAACGGCTCTGTTTGGTTTCCCAGGTTGTTTTCCTCCACTTCTCTGCGGCCTCTCTTTCTCCTCAGCATCTCTCTGCTTGGAATTCTCTTGCTGGAGAGGTGGAAGCCCAGGTTCCTGTTTGACTTCTCTGGTAGGTGATGCATATTTTTGTAGCTGGGAAATCATGGGATGAGGTTACAAGTGCCGCGTCGTGGACAAATGCTGGTATTCCCTGACCGTTATGGGTACTGTAGGTCCCCTCCTTCCCTTCCTTCAGGGCCTTGTTCTGCAGCTACTGCCCCAGTTGCATTGAGAGTGCTCAAATCCACAAACCAGCTTGGGCAGGCTCCTTGGCGGGTTGGAGCGTGTGCAAATAGGAGGCAACGGTGGCTGGTGCAGTCAGAATGTCTGTCTGGGGATTGATAGAACTGTTGACAGCCGTTCAGTTTGATGGGGCCTGGCGAGGCCCAGCTAACTTGGATACGCATGTCAAAAGGACAGTGACTGGGGTGGTACAGTGTGTTTCTGCTCAACACTAGGATTATTCTGACTCTGGGTCTCCTCTGCCAATTCAGATGAGAAACTCCTCAGAGCTCAGGTTCTCTGAACCAACGTCACTTTGTTAATCCTTCCTTTTTCTGAACAGAGTTCTTCAGCTTCCAGGGCTCTGTGTCAAACAGTGCGCGGTACTGTCCTTTCCATAGGAACAGCCATCCTGGGTCAGACCAGTGGTCCAGCTAGTCCAGTAGCCTGTCTTCCCACAGTGGCCAGTGCCAGATCAGTAGGGAGAGTGAACAGAACAGGGCAATTAGCAAGTGATCCATCTACTCTCGTCCAGTCCCAGTGTCTGACAGTCAGAGGTTTAGGGACACCCAGAGCATGGCGTTGTTACCCTGACCATCTTGGCTAATAGCCAGTGCTGGACCTTCCCTCCATGAACTTATCCAATTCTTTTTTGGACCCAGTTATAGTTTTGGCCTTCACAACATCCCCTAGCAATGAGTTCCACAGGTTGACTGTGCGTTGTGCGCAGAAATACTTACGTATGTTTGTTTTAAACCTGCTGCTGGTTAATTTCATTGGGTGACCCTTGGCTCTTCTGTTATGTGAAGAGGTAAATAACGCTTCCCTGTTCGCCTTCTCCACATCAGTCATGATTTTATAGATCTCTATCGTATCCCCCCTTAGTTGTCTCTTTTCTAAGCTGAACAGTCCCGGTCATTCATTTTAATCTCTCTTCATACAGAAGCTGTTCCATATCCCTAATTGTTTTTTGTTACTCTCCTCTATCCTTTTTTCAATTATAATACCTCTTTTTTGAGATGGGGTGACCAGAACTTCATGCAGTAGTCAAGGTGCGAGCGTACCATTGATTTATATAGTGGCATTATGATATTGTCTGTCTTATTATCTAGCCTTTTCCTAATGGTTCCTTCTAAACACAATGCAGAGGGTGAGAGGCAGATTCCAGACACGAGTGTACACTGCCAATAACATAACAGTCAAAACCGATGTGCTTATCCCCGGCTGAGTACAATCACCTCATTGTCGTTATCCAGGAGATAGGCCTGCACTCCATCAGGAACAGTCAAAACTGGATACAGCCGTTTCCGGCTGCAACAGGGTAGCGGAGAGGACAATGGCAGTGAACACAGCTGTATGACCTATGGCTAGGTTATTGTATTTGTACGACCCATCGTCTGGCTTCCAGCTAGTAGGTAACAGGGACCGTCTTGCACATCTTGGCCAATGTATTGTGGGGACTCTGTCAACATCAGACTCAGGCTAGGACTACACTACAATTGCTGCAGCTATGCCGCTGTAGTATAGACGCTCGCTGCAGTGACAGAAGAGGTGTCTCCATTGCTGCAGTAAATCCACAATCTCGAGAAGCGATGGGTAGGTCACCGGGAGAATTCTACTGGGATAGAGATGTCTATACCAGGGCTAAGGTGGGCTTAACGATGTCTCTCACAGGTGTGGAAAATTCACACCCCTGAGCAAGGTAGCTAGGTTGAGCTAAGTTTTAGGTGTACCCCAGGCCTCAGAGTAGCAGCAAGGAAGACTATTCAAACAAGGTGTGATTGGTTGCCATCTAGTTTGAGCCCCTCCTTCAGCTAAATTTATTAAATGAATAGACTTGGGAAACAGTTTTGTACAAGAGGGGGCCCGTGCGTGCATGTGTGAGAGAGAGAGAGAAAGATGGGCTAGATGTAACCTGCTAGGGTGGTGACTTAAAGAGCTCTCACATGCAGCCCTGATAAGATTATCTAGGCTGCAAACATTCTTTCAGTTGTATTAATCTCTTCATTCTTGATGCTGTTTGTTTACTCTGTGCACTTCGTTCAGCTTGGGCAGTGAAACAAGACTGGCCAGTTTCTCGAACACTAGCCTGATGCTGTTTTTCCAACACTGCAGGGAAGAGTTTAAATGTTTAAAATACCCCCCAATCCTCCAAAATGCCTATTTGCATTAGGCTTGTTAAATCCTTTTGTTTACAGAATTCGGGCTGCCCTTTATAACGGTCTTGCAGAGGTGGGAGAGGGGAAGTCTTTTTTCCGTCAAAAACGACCAGAACTAAAGCCATCACCTTCTCCCCTGGCAAACAGAAAGCAATGCTGGGATAGTTCTAGAACACGAAGCAGTGCGGGAGCCAAAGACCGATCCCATGTCCTTGACTCTCAGTGCTATAGCCTGATGCACATCCGCTGTCCTCTTGTACTGCCTGTTGCTGGACAGAACTGCTTCTCTCGGAGTTGCTTTCTTCCCCACCGGTTTCATCTAAAACCAGTCCCTGGGCTGTTCTGTCCCCTCGCTGGTCTCTGTGCTGCCAGCAAAGGGCAAATCACCTTCTTGATTTACCCACTTAGGTCACAACCTGGATTTCCGTGTAGTCCATTGTACCAAATGGCCTTAGCTCCTGCAAGGGAAGAGCCATGTTCTGGCACCAAGGGGCCTCCTAGTGCGATGTGCCACAGCTGAGCATGTAACGGCTCTTGTCGGAGTCTGGCCTCCAGTTCAAACACAGAATGGCAGCCTGGGAGCTTCATGCTTCGTATTTCCTGCAGAGCAAGAAACGGGTCAGTACGGCACCTGGAAGAGTTTCGACATATATACACACACTCCTCAAAACCAGTAGGTCTCAGTCTGGAGCATCATGGGAGACTGAACGTCCTCAGTAATTCCACTTGTGGATGAAAGCTGGTACGAAACATCAGCTTTTATTCTTCAGTGACTCACCCGCCACAATCATGGACCACAACATGAGCACAGAGAAGCACAGCATGTTAGGAGTCGTATCCGAATGGAATGGGTGCATTCTGTGCTCTGTAGCCATGTACCTACACCAAACATAGCCACTTCCCCTTCTTTCCATTCAAAACTAACTCTTGGAATGTCCCAGTAACATGAAGGTGCTTCCTGCAATGAGGATCAAATAAGGATCGTTACTGGAGCACTGTACAAAACCGAGAGAGACACTTGCCCCGAGGATCTTGTGGTCTGTTAGACCAAACTGGAACCACAATCCACTGGCTGACCAGACAGCAGGTAGAGCTGGAGGAGGTGCAGATCATTCCCACGTTCTTTTTTTTGTCTTGATATTTAAACTCTATGCATAAGTGTACAAGGAGGGATTTGAATAGAGTATGTGACTGGCTAGGAGTAGGAAGAGCTGCATCTGGGGGTTAACACCTCTGCCTCCACCCATGAAGTTCACTTCTCCCAGGGTCCAGATCTTCTTGTGACTGGAAAACCCCTCAAGTCACACTCCAGCACCAGAGTGGAGGCCTGACTCAGTAGCTGCATTCTGTATGGACAATAACTGGGACACAAATGAATGCCTGGTGCTCTTTTAAAAAGGGGACCTGCTTTCTAGCCGAGTTTGCACTGGGAATTTCTAAGAGCTGAGAACCGCAGGCGCCATCACCTGACCTGAATACTGGCAGTCGCGTCTCTTAGATGCAATCGGGTGTGTCAAGCTGTGTTTACACTGGGTTGTAGACGTATATAAATGTTTATCGTGAAATGTCAGCAGACATTACTGTTCTGGACAGATGTTTAAGGCCAGCTGGCTGTCCTGAATACACTCTCTAACTTCCCACTGATTTAAGTGGGATGATGGCGGATGATAGCTCAGTAAGGAGAGTGGGGATTTAAAAACTTGCTCATTTGAGTGGTCCCAGCTCCTGTGTGAAGCTCTCTCCAGCTTTGTGGTGAATGTAATCCTTCTCTAGGCTCTGCACTGCATCGGGGTGGGCAGCACGCAGACTGTGCTTCTGTAAGAAGGGATGGAAACTACAGCGGACCCTCGCTAGAACGTGCGTCTATATAGCGCGAATTCGCTTATAGCGCGGGAATCCCAAATTTAATTACCTTCATTGGAATCCGTAGGAACACGGGACCACGCATGGATCCAAAATCCTGCATTCTAGCGAGGGTCTGGTGTACTAATTTTAAACGAGAGCTTGAATTTGCCAAATATGGCAATATCTGCAGAAGATCCTAACTCTGTGCGACGTGCTGATTGTTCTCTACCAGTGGATTTTGGTGGCGCTCTGGTCGGCTGCGGTAGACACCCAAAATGTGCTGCCGTTCTGCATCTCCCAGAGCCACCATTGATTTGGAGCTGATTTCAAAATCATTTGGAGTCAGCAGTTCTGGAAGGAGTCTTCTCATTCCCTCTGTGACACCCTGCCCCCCAATATTCACCAGTCATGTGGCACCCCAGGGGGAACCTGTCACACCCTCCATTGCCATAGATTGGCACTCTACCATTGCTTGTGGCACTGGGGAATTCCACAGCCCTGGTGCTATGCCTCAGAAAATAGGAGAAGTGGCAGCGCACTATCACTTGTACAATAACAGTGCAGGCGCTACCACTTAATGCAGCAAACAACAAAAAATGCCGGTGCCAAACACAACTTCCAGAGCGATCTTGGCATAGTGCAGGTGGCAGCTGCCCCTCCGAGAGCTGGATTTCTCTGTGCTGATGCAGCAGCACCTTTGAGACGTCTCAGCATGGAGATGGGATAGACAGCAAGCGTTTTTGCTTCCACTACAAGAGAGAGGTAGACGCCCAGCACAGCAAAACGGCTGAATGAATGATGCTTACATCTCATGCTGTGGCAGAAAACCCATGGCTCTCGGTGTGTGACCGCTGAGCTGATCAAATAGCCGCCAGAATGCAGACCGGCAAGGAGAGCGACTGGGCTGATTATGGGAATCTGGGTCACAGACTGAAAGGATTGCCTCCTCGCCTCCGCACGCTGTCTCCCGCTCCAGTGCACCGCTCAGGAGCCTGGCAGTTTGGCGCTTACAGCAAAGGGAAGAGTTTGACTGACTTGCCCACCGCTGTCATTGCTAGGACAGTGTACAGCGAACAAATCTGTTAAGAAGAACAGCTTCCATCTCTGCGTCAGGACCACTGGAGAGAGTTAAGTCTGAGAAGTCCAAGTCTCACTTAGCATTCACCCCGGGGAAGAATGCTTGTTTCCTTTTTGCATCTCACTCGGCTGGGGAGTGAGACCAGGGGCGGCTCCAGGCACCAGTGCAGCAAGCCACAGGGGGCGGCCTGCCGGTTGCTGTGAGGGTGGCAGACAGGCAGTCATCGGCGGCATGCTTGTGGGAAGTCCGTCGGTGCCACAGTTTCAGCGGCAATTCGGCGGCGGGTACACCGAAGGCGCAGGACCGGCAGATCACCCACAGAAATGCCGCCGAATCCGTGTGCCCAGCGGACTGCCCGCTGGCGTGGTGCCGAAGGCCGCCTGACTGCCGTGCTTGGGGCGGCAAAAAACATAGTCGCCCCTGAGTGAGACTGGACTAGACCAGCCACTTCCACTTCCTGGTTGACAAGACTCCAGGGAGAGATTCCAAAGCCTTTCTGTTCATACAGGGTTTGGGAACCTGTGTTTTGCATACAGCTTGAATTCCAGGCCTAAATTCGGCTGACAACGGCCCTTTATTTGTATTGCACTTTTTGGATGTTTGAGGGAAAAAATCCCGTGGGAGTTTGGAATTGTGCAAGCATCAGGAAATGCCTTCAGCGCTGCACAGAAGCCCTGCTTCGTTGTCCCTGAGTCTGTGTCCCAAACTGGGCTGGAGAGATGTCTCAGCCAGTCAGCATTTGTCAGATTCCCAAGCCTCCAGTAGCCTGACTTGCATCAGTACAGTGGGGCCCTGGGCACCTTGGTAGGACAAATAGTAAATAATGTCGATTTCCCAGTGGGGTCAGTGCCGCCAGCAGGACATAGTTACACCCAGGAACCCGCAACTCGTGAATTATACAGCAGGTCTGTGCTATTTGGTACCCAGTTGCATGCTAAAAACATCCCCCTCCCTGCAAACATCCTGCCATGACTTGCAGAGAGGAGCCTACTCGGAACACTCTCCACAGAGGACTCTAGGGTGGCAGGTGCTAACGAAAATGCAGCACGTAGCTGACAGCCCAGGGCGTCCTATGAACCGTGTTCAGGGACTTCGCTGTTCGGTTTTCAAACAGCCTCTGAGCTCCTATGTTGCCCAGCTCGGAAGCTCATTGGTGCCTTGTGAGGAGTTCAGGGGACGCACCTGAGAGTGCAGCTGCTCTTGTCTTTAATACGGGCTTGCAGCCTATGGAAACGACAGGCCCAGCATTCAGGACTCCAGGTCAGTCTGTACTGGTGTCCCTAGTGGAGATGGAATCTGTGGCCTGACTGCGTTTCCTGCTGGGGTCTGAGACAAGCGCAGCCACTGGCCCCATTAGAGACCTCTGGGGGCTGAATCTGGGCTGTGTGCAATGCTTCGGCCACTCTGGTGTTGAAAGCGAACCTTTACCAGGAAGCGTTCCCGCTTCTCTCTGCACGTAAACATGTGCAAACCCAACAGCCAACTCTAGCCTGGTTCCTACGTGCAGGGAGATCCTTGGCTAATTCTCTGCTCAGCTCCTAGCAATTAAGCTGTCGTGTCTTATTTTTCACTTGGCTAACGAGTCTCTCTTGCTCTGTCCCTACAGCGCAGCCCTCGGAGGAGCCGGGAGGGGACAGGTAGGCTCGCTTGTGCCCTCTGAGGACAGGGGGCAGCGGGGGTGGTGAGGTCAGCGTGGTGATCTTGTCTGTCCTTCTCTCTGCCTGGCCCCCCTCCTTTGCCCATGCTCAGGATTGCTCCCCACTCACACTGCAGTGTGTTTGTGAGCATGGTTCCTGAAATGCCTGTTCTTTAGCTGACACACAGCAGGGTTTGCAATGCTCCCGCAGTGGCAGCCGTTTGCTTCATTTGCGCAGGAACAGCATTTTGAGATTCCAGGAAACCTTGATCCCCTTCAAATGTCTGCGTGCGTCTGGCACTCGGAATGTCCAGGATTTTCCCCAACGCTCAGGCAAAGCAGATCTGTCCCAAGCTATTTTAAGAATCCCCAGAGAGAAGGAAATCCCTGGGATTGGCTTTTGTAGAGTACATGCACCACCTGTAATTGCATGCTTCCGGCCCCCAGTGCTTAGCCATTGGTTATGGGCAGCACGGTCACCCAGCATTGCAGGGCGTTTGTTACCCAGGACTGGCTGCTAGGAGCTCCCTGAGGTTTAATCCCAGCTCTGATGGTTTTGCCTCTTGACCTGTGACATGGGGATGTTGCTATTTGCAAGGAGGTGCTGTGTTTTGCAGCAAGGTGCCTGGGCCCCTGCTCTTTCAGCATGGTTCAGCTGTCCCTCGTCAGACCCTGTTTGAGGTTGGAGTGGGGTGGGGTGGGCAAAGCAGAGAGGCGTCATTAGTGAAGTTAAATTTGAGATGTACCCCAGTATTATGAAGCCCTGGATAGAGAGCCCTGCTTCCCTATGGCTGCTGTACCCCCAAGTGAAGTGGGGTGCGTTGAAGGTTTGTCCTCTTACACTGGTATCTGTTTCTCTAGTGAGAGCGTGACAGCCGGAGCACAGCCCCACCTCCTCAGCGTCCCCGAGCTGTGCTACTGCCTGGCTGAGAGCTGGGTCACCTTCCGCTTGTACCTGCTGGAGCTGCTACAGTACAAGAGGCAAAACCCTGCCAAGGTAACTTGGGCCATGCCACTCCCCCTCTGCTGGAGGTGTTCCTCTTGTAGTCAGGGGCTCCTCAGATGACCTGGGGGGTGGGAGGAATCTTAGGGCAAGATTTTCACTGTTCCAGCCCTTCACTGATGATTGCGGGTGTCCTTCTTGCATCCCACCCTGCCCAGACTTCAGGAAAGGGAAGCTTTGCTAACGAATAATTGTGTTCCCAGCACCTGTGAGCTGGGGCCAAGCGTAACCCCTTATGGGAATGGCCAGCTCTTTGTTCCTTGAGTTATAGACCGAGTCGGAAGTTCGTCCGATTATGGCTTTTGCCCTGTCGTAGGCTCCGTTCAGCGCTGGAAGCTGTTTTGCAAGCAGCACCCTCAAGCTGCTGTTCTCCACACCCATCGTGCAGTGGTGCTCAGGGCTCCTGAATGCGTGAAAGAATCTGGCATAAACCTAGGGGTTGATGGATGTGCCAGATGTCGTCTGGAGAGGAATTACCTCTTCGTAGCCAGGTCTTGGTCCTGGCCTCTATTAGGTCCTCAACATCACCGAAGATCAATGACATCCACCGAGGCTACCTTTGCAGCAGACTTGGCAGACTCCAGTGCGCTCAAGTTATAGAAACAAGTGGGGGTTTTACTATATTTCCACTGCTGGCTATACCCGCTTCTCAGACAGGTGACTCCACAGTTACAATATTCAGCCAGAAGAGGGAGAGAAAGCAACTCAAGACAGATGCCATAAACTTAGTCTGGTGTCCTCTAGTGTTGAGCTTGAATTAGTTAGAAGATGAGACTCCGAGTGCCCCAAACTCTCCTATATGGCTTCCTTTACTTGGCCAACCAGCATTTCCGCTCACGCTGAGCACCGGTCTCTCCAGCCCTGGTCTCTTTGACAGACCTCCAGGACACTAGAACCGTCATCTAACCCGGGAGACGGGCCTGTGCCCCTTGCAAAGAGCAGAAGAGTCTGGGCTGGACGGTCACACACCCACCAACTCCAGATGAGCCATACCAGGGGGTGGGCAGGGCACCCTGGATTGTGAACAAATCATCTAACTGCTCTATGCCTCAGTTTCCCCATCTGGGTAACGGGAGGGACAGTAAAGACTCCTCTATACAATGTTAATCTACAAATGAACAGCACTATCTAATGCCTAATTATAATCTATCCTATCTTACTTCCAGGAGGCCTTGTTGAACTTCAGAAGTGAGACAGTTTAGGACATTCCCATAAAGCTTCTTTGGTCGGGGGGCGGAGGGGTGGTCACAGGTTCTTAGGTTTCCCTAGGTCTCATCTACACTGACTTGCTTTTTTGCACTTCACTCAGCTTCCCCCAGGGCTGGGAAGTTTGAGTTCTGACTATTAGTACCGGGAGCTCAGCACAAATCTAGGCCAGAATAAGCCATTGGGTTGAATCAGGCTTTTGTTTATTAAATTTGCGTTACAATGTTTTAAGGTGAGAAATGGCGCCGAGCGCGTCTCTTGCCCCAGCTGCAGGGATGGCGTCTTTGCCTCTTGTCTGTTGTTTTGTTCATCCCTCACCTCTTTGTTTCCCCAGTTCTGTGCGAGGGTCTGTTCGGGGTGCCTGATCCTGGCTATGGTCGGACACTATGTTCCGGGCATAATGATCTCCTCCATCATCTGTGAGTATAAGTGGCCCCTTGGTGTCAACTGAGACTAGTCATGACTTGCCTGAATCATTTGATACGCTGGTAGAAGTGTGCTCACGATTCTTTCATATCCCACAGCCCATATCCCACAGCCCATACCAGTTAAAGTGAGATGCATAACCCCTCACCTCCCTGCTGCCTCAGGTCATTTGCTAGCATACTGTTTATGTAGGACCTGCAGTGTGATGCAGTACTGCACAAAGCCAGAAGAGGGAGCCACGGTCAACCAGTGAACCCTCTTCCCAGATCTGCACCGTTCTACGTGCTCGGTGATTATATGCAGTATACCTGTAGGTGTGTTGGCCATGGTGTTAGAGAGACAAGGTGGGCGAGGTGTTGGTCCAATAAAAGAGATTTCCTCACCCGCCCGGTCTCTCTAACATGCTCAGTGAAGCAGGTGTTCCTGCAGGGAAGCAGAGAAATGCGGTGTCACTCTGAAACTTCAACAGAGAACAAGTCCATGTCTGCCAGGTTTGAAAGGAAAAAATTGCTGGGGAAAGCGAATGTGTATTCAACCTTCCCAAAACGTTACGGGCAGCAGGAGGTAAAATCGGAAGGAAATGTAAGTACTTGGCTCTCTTAAGATCACCCTAAAGAACTTCATTATATAGTCAGAACCACAGTTTGGAAACTTGGAATGCTGATCTGTTTACTCTTCCCCTGCTCCAGTGGCCGTGTTAGCTTATCGGCTCACTCAGGTGTTGGGCACACTGGCTTCCAATTGGGGCACAGCCTTGCTTGTACGTCCTAGGCTGCTGCTGCCCTTTCAGAAGTCGGTCACTTGAATTAGCCTCCAGCTATAGCTCCAGCTCCGAGGTCAGGAATGAGGTGTGTTGACTGCGCTACAGAGAGTTCAGGTTTGTAATAGCAGGGGTATCACAGGGAAGGACTGCTGTGCATTGGCAAAGCTGTCTGTGGATGAAAGCAGCCCTGGAATAATAGGGCGGTGCTGCAGATCAGGAGTGAGGTGCATTGGCCGACCTGTAAGGGGGAAGCCAGTGCCATCAGACTGCTCTTCAGCTGACATGAGGTTCCATTCCTGGTGCTTATGGGCCTGGCTACTGGGAGAATTGGCCTATTGTTCCTTTCCTAGTGTAAGAGCGGCCACAGTGAGTCAGACCAAAGGTCCACCCAGCCCCGTATCCTGTCTCTGACAGTGGCCAATACCAGGTGCTTCACAGCGAATGAACAGAACAGGGCAATTATCAACTGATCTATCCCCCCTGTCATCCAGTCCCAGCTTCGGGCCATCAGAGGTTTTAGGGACACTGGGAGCCTGGGGTTGCACCTCTGGCCATTTTAGTTAAGAGCCATTGATGGACCTATCTTCCAGGAACTTCTCTAGTTCTTTTTGTAACCCAGTTATAGTTTTGGCCTTTACAACATCCCCTCGCAGTGAGTTCCACAGGTTGACTGAAGAAGTACTTCCTTATGTTTGTTTTAAACCTGCTGTCTACTCATTTCATTGGGTGACCCCTGGTTCCTGTGTTATGGGAAGGGGCAAATAACACTTCCCGATTCGCTCTCTCCACACCAGCCACCATCGTATAGACCTCTGTCGTACCCCCCTTAGTGATCTCTTTTCCGAGATGAACAGTCCCAGTCTGTTTGTTCTCTCCTCAGATGGGAGCTGTTCCACACCCCTCCTCATTTTTGTTGCCCTTCTCTGCACCTTTCCCAATTCTAGTATATCTTTTGTTTTGCTCAGGTGACTAGAAGTGCCTGCAGTATTCAAGGTGTGGGCGTGCCATGGATTTATATAGTAGTGATGTTGTGATATTTTCTGTCTTACTGACCCCTTTCCGAATGGCTAACGTGTTCCGGGTTCTCTCTGCGTTTCCAGTGCTCAGCATTCTGCTGTGGCCGTTGGTGGTTTACCATGAGCTGATCCAGCGGATGTACACGCGGCTGGAACCTGTCCTGATGAAACTGGACTACAGTATGAAAGCAGAGACCCTGCACCTGAAGCACGAGAAGAGAAGTAAGGCAATGCCTTTTCTCTGTTCTCTCTGCCTTGGCCGGCTGGGAAAACAGCACTGGCAAGTCGGAATCGGTGTGGAACGCCCAAGAAATGGCATCCCCGAGGGAGGGGAGGATAGCGGGGGGGGGGAGGGTCATCCTAGGGGTGAGGGGGGGGAAAAACTGAGCAAAGGAAAATGTAGGCTGAGTATTGGGAGTACGGGGAGAGACTGCTTGGCAGTGACCTGTCAAGCAGTGAAAGGGGTTCCTGGGGGAGGGGTGAGAGCCCCATTACTTGGAATGCTTAACTGGGCCAGGCAGAACTCTAGCGAAGGGGCTGAAGGGAACAAAGCTGGCCTGGGGTGGGGATGGCCTAGACGGGACCCCGCAGCTCCTTCCCTCCCCTTTCCAGGATTCTGAGCCCAGTGCCGCTCAGTGACATTTCTTCCATTTCCCCACACAGAGCGCCAAGGAAAGAGTGAACCCATGGCTGGCGATGAGCCAATGGCAGAGACCGAGAGTGAGAGCGAGGCGGAGCTGTCTGGCTACTCCCCGGTGGTAAGGGCTGCAGAGGAGCCGTGCGGTAGATAGCCCTCTCCTCCCTGCCAGCACCTCCCCAGAGAGCCAGGAACAGAGGGTTGGTCAGAATGCAGCCACACTGGTAACCAGCAGCAGAGCGGTGCAAGTCGGCCCTGGCCTCTGGGCCCTGGCCGGGGTTGGAAAGTCACCAGGGGGTGCTAAGGGAGGGGTGCGAGCTGCCTCTATGGAGGGGCTGTCACCGAGAGCCTGCTTGTCAGGTGGCCCCGGGAGCAGTGTGGTGGAGTGCAAAGCCCAGGGAGCTGGAGTAAGGCAATGCTCTGCCTGCTCGCCCTGCCCCCTCGAGCCAGTGACTAGAGTAGCCCCGATGGGCTCTGCAGGGAGTCACACTGCTCCTGTCTCTGCCGGCCTGCAGGCAGCGGTGCTGGTGGTGCAGACGGCTTGCTATTTCCTGGAACCCTGATCACGCCCAGGGTAAAGGGTCATGGAGCTGTTCCCCGCCACTTGCTCTTGCTCAGTAGATGGGAGATGTGTAGTCCCGTTTATTTCCACGCTGATGGGGTGATCAGGGCAGGCGTCTGGTTTTGCTGCAGCTGCCAGTGGAAGGAGAAGCTGGGCTGGGAGGTGGGAAGCTTTGGGTCATGTGAAAGTATCTGCAGTGCCCTCTGCTGCTGCGTGTATGGATGTCCTTTTTGGTATGGCCTGTTGGCACTGGTGTGAAAGGGGTCCCTGCCCTTTGCAACAGTGCTGTAGCCACCTAGGGTGACCAGATGTCCCGATTTTATAGGGACAGTCCCGATTTTGGGGTCTTTTTCTTATATAGGCTCCTATTACCCCCAACCCCTGTCCCGATTTTTCACATTTGCTGTCTGGTCACCCTATAGCCACCACAGGATGGGGGAGAATCCCCTGCTGTGGGGATTTCTAGGGCTCGCAGGAGTTACACACGTGCTTTCCACTGGGCCCTCCATGTTGGGCGCTGGCAGGACGCAAACCCACCCGCGCTCACTCCAGGAGCAGCACGGGTGAGTCTGTGCCTGGACAGTGCCCAGCCCCCTGCCTGGACAGCGTGAGAACCCGTGTAACAGTTCACCTGGCAGATACCTTCTGCCCCTGCGGCTCCGGTCTGTGCAGAGGAACCAGCAGGGAGTGCTGCCAGCCGGGCACCCAAAGCTAACTGTCCCCTCTGCTCTCCTCCGCCACAGGTGGATGTGAAGAAGACAGCACTAGCGCTGGCGATTACCGACTCTGAGCTCTCTGATGAGGAGGCTTCCATCCTGGAGAGCGGGGGCTTCTCTGTCTCCAGGGCCACCACCCCGCAGCTGACTGATGTGTCTGAAGGTAATTCCCACCCTCACCCCACGCATTGTCCTGAAACAGCTGTCTGGTAGGAACCGGCCATCACTGTCCCTTCCCCGCCCCTGGATCTGGGACAGGCCCCTGGAGGGCAGGGGGAGAACCAGGCTGTTTGCAGGGGAAAGGGCCAGAAGGGACCCAGGAGACCCTCACTTGGCAGTGAAGGTGGCATGCCCCATCTCCCCCATCACTGGGCTGGGAGTCTGTGTGTTGTCATTACTGGAGTTTGAAACTCTCCTAGCCGGGCTGCTAGTCCAGCCCCCGTGAGGCTGGGCTCTGTCCAGTTGCTGCCTTGGGCGGGGAGGGAGGCCTTAGCCGCAGCACAGCTTCCGTGACTGCTCCAGCTGTCTGATCTCTGCTGCCTGGATGATCCCGCTCCATGCACTACCCTGTAACTCTGGAGAGGGAGGCAGCACGGTCCTCAAAGGCTCTGCCAATGAGCAGAGAGGCAGGCAAGCCCGGCCAAGTGCTGACGTGTGCTCTGGTGCCCAAGCTGTGTGTGGCATTGTACAAAACAAAGGCAGAGGCCTTGCCCCGCAGCACTCGCTGGCTCCCATGAGGGCTGTGTGGTGGTGACGACAGGATCACGGGGCTGGCTGGGTGTGTGCAGGAGAAGTTGTGGGCACTGGGAGTGTAGCTCGTCAGACACTTGGGGGTGGGTTGGAGGAGGGATTGAAGGGGGAGAAGGTGGAAGTGTGACAGGGGCTGTAGGCGTGAACAGGCCCCGTGGCAGGTGGAGGATAGCAAGAAGGGGATGGTCAGCTGAGCCACCTGCTGTGCACGCCCCACATGTGGGGCAGAGTGAAGGGAGGTGGCTCCTAGGCAGGAAGGAGCTGAATTGTGCAGGAGCTTGAATCCAAACCCATGTTCCTTCAAGCACTCGTCTCGTGGAATGCAGGGCACCCCCTGCTTCCACACTAAGCAGGATGGAGCAGCCCAGGGGGCAAAGATCAGCTGGGGCAGGCAGACGCGCAGCCCGGGCCTAAGGGCCTGGGACTGGAGAGCGGGAGAAGCACCCGAGAGCTGCTGCTAATGCCATTGCCTGGCTGTGCCTTTCAGACCTGGACCAGCAGAGCCTGCACAGTGAGCCGGAGGAGTCCTTCGCCAAGGACCTGGCAGAGTTCCCCTCCATAGAAGAGTATCATTCCAGAGACCTGGGGCCACAAAGCGACGACGATGCCTTCGGGGTGCCACTGGGCCCTGAGCTTGCCCATGCTACCCACGAGCTGGACTCTGTGGAGAAGGAAGCTGTGGACTCTGACCTCTCCGTTCTCCATCTAGCTTCTCCTCTCCATTTTGTAAATACGCACTTCAATGGGAACGGGCAGGTGGCGCCAGGCGGCGCAGAGCCGCAGACGGCTGCTGCCCCCGGCCTGGGCATCCGCATCGATGTGCTAAGCGAGGAGATTGTCACCACTGCCATCACCACGGTGGTGCAGAACACCCTCTCGGCCCTGCTGCGCTCCTCTGAAGCTAGTGAGGGGCCCTCCCTCTCCGAGTTCCTCCCCACTGAGCCCGAAGAGAGACTGAACTTCCAGGCACAGCTGTCAGAGACCGAGGTGGTGGGGATGGAGACTGCAGCTCCCCTGGAGGAGGAGGGGGAAGTGGATGACTTTGAGCTACTGGATCAGAGGGAGCTGGAGCAAATGGATGTAGAGATGGGGCTTGGAGGAGAGCAGGAAGTGCAGGAATCGCCCGTCCCTCCAGTTCCAGCTTCCTCCCAGCTGCCAAAGCCAGAGGATGCAGAGGAGGCGGGGGCAGCGGCGTCTTTGTCTTAGGTCGTCTCTGTCGCCCCCTCTTTCCTCGTCCTCCCTGGAAGGACGGAAGGATGGACGGACTCCTGCAGTGAGAGATTCGTGTTGACCAGGGTGGCAAAACGGCTGTGTTCATGTGCTGTCGGAATAACCCAGCCTGCCCAGCCCAGCCTTCCTCGGTCTGAGTGAGGAGAGGAACCAGGCCGCAGCTGTAACCCCAACCCCAGCAAAAGCTTCCTAGTGATGGTGCAGTATTTTGGTCTGTCTTCTGTTTGGCTTTCGTTGTGCACGCAGAGTACTGAGCTAGACGTAGCTGCTGCTATCCCACATCCCCAGCAGGACAGAGGCAAGCGTAGTTTAGTGGGTTTTTAAATGGCTAAAAGTGTAAATAATTTTAACTGTCTTTGGTTGAGCTGGATGGGGGGAGGGAAAGGAAATACAGCTCCGATCTCCGGGTGCGGGGAAGAGCAGAGGCAGGCCGCTTCCTACCAGCAAGGAAAAGGTGGGTGGATGCAGGAAGGGGCCTGTGAGGCAGATGGCAGACTGTAGTAGCCTCTCCATCAAACCTAGCATCGGGTATTTCCCTGGGTGTCTGGCCCGGAGACCACTGCTGTGAACGGAGCAGCTTCCAGGTCTGGACCAGTTGTTCCTTGCCCCGGTTCGCTCCTGTCTTTAACTCTGCGGCACACAGACGGCTCCTCAAACCCTCGTGCTCTAAATAAGCGTGACCAAGCCAGACCCCCGAGTGCTGCTTCCTCTTGTCTAGTGTCTCGCTGTGGCAGCTGGCTGGCTTTCTGGTGGCTTGTGCAGCGGAGAAGCGTCTGATTGTTTTATGGGTGAGACTGTTTTGTGGCTCTAGTCGGAGGGGCTGCGCAGACAGTAATTGTGTGAGAGGGACCCCCCCCAATCTAATTTTTTTGATAACTAAAGGCTGTTTTTAGGCGGTGTTCTGCAATCTCTTACTGCACTTTACATCCCAAGTGCCCCCTCCCACGCCCAAGGCTGGGCCAATACAACTCGCTCTACCACCTCGTCCCTCGTAACCCGTGTCCCTGCTGTGAGCACTTGGCATCTCCGTTCCAGTCCCAGCACAGGATCATTCACTGCTGCCCGGTGAACCTGCTCCTCCTCTGGCAGGCTGCCCTCGCTGCGTCTGGGAGCTGTCAGGGCAGTGCGAGGGACGGAAGAGCCGCCTCAGATCTTGTCCTCTCAAGCAGGGCCTTTGGAAGCACCTCCCATTCTAGCCCAGTTGGGTACCCAGCGCTTCCTGGGACTGTCCCAGTGTACACCGTGCACTAGGTTCTGATCTCGCTTCCAGCAGGAGGCACTGCTCCCTGTATCGCAGCCACAGGCCATCCTAGCTCTAGTCCCTGCCCAGAATGGCTCCTGTTGTGTTCCTGGAGCAGGGAATGGGCGTCCTTGGCCGTAGCTCTGGCAGGGGAACAGGAGAGGCTCTACTGACTCTAAGGGGGAGCTGTAAACTGACTTGGCAGCTTCTGTGCACAGCCCAGCAGCAAGGGCTCAGCCAGCGTGTGACGGCTCAGCACGTCCCCTTGGACGTTCTGGGCCTGGTCGGGCTAGCTCTGTCCGCACAGACAGCGTATGTGCAAAGGCCTCTGTGAAATGGTGGGGAGTGGAACTTCGGGCTCTGCCTCGGGCATATAGGCCAACACGCCCAAGAGCAAGGCTGCCTGGAGTCCTGTCTGTCGTCACACCTAGTACGTCCAATCCCTCTCACTTTCGTAACCCCCGTACTGTCTTAATGTACCCCGGGGTCTGGCTGAGACTGCCCAAGCGTTACCGCTCAGGGTCTCTGTGTCCTCATTGCCCGTAGACCCTGCTGCGTGAGGAAGTGGAGGAGTGGGAATTTTATTTATGTACAGGGCTGTTGCAGCCTCTCCTATCAACTCTTACTTAGGGTGCTGCAGTCGAGAAACGTATGGAAAGTGAGAGGCTGCATGCCCGTGGCCACCAGTCCCCGGAATATGGGCCCAGGGAGAGAGTCTGTCTAGCCTGAGTGGAGAGGCAGGATGCCTTGCTGTGCTTCCCTGCCCCCAGCCAGCACTCTCTCTTCCAGAGCTGAGACGGTCAGCTCATCACGCACCCAGGCGCAGCCCCTTGACTGGATTTCTCATAACTGACAGCAGAGCTTTTAAATTCAGAAAACTCTCCTGAGATCAGAGGGCTGAGATAACCAGGGGATGGGAGCAGAGGCCCAGTGACGTCTTTGCTACACCCCTTGGGCAGAGCATTTTGGAGAGTTCTCTGGCCCCACGACCGCAGTTGAAGCTGGGCTTCGGCTGTCCCCCTGTATTGTGTGTGCGCTGATCTCCCCCCACCCCCTTCCCTGTTTGTGTGGGACAGGGCAGACTCCAGAGGCGTTGGTAGCTCTGTCACTGTTTGACTGTTCAAAGCATGGACTAGCTGGACACTTCTACACTCTGTATGACTTCCCTGCTCAATGGAACATTCCATGGGCGTGGTGGCTTGTGGGTCTATGAATTCTTTAATGGTAGCCCCTCCTGGCCTCTTTCGAGCTAGGACGATCTGCTTTCAAATCCCAGGTTTGGGAAGCGTTAAATTATTTATTGAGTAGATAATATAGAGGCATTTCCCGAAAACCTCCTCCTAGCCCAACGAATGCCAAGCTGGCCCAAATGGAGCCTGTTCTCACCCCCTTTACCACAGCAGTGTAGCCCTAGCAAGCAGTGCACTGCCTCGGAGAACACCCTGTCTCAGGAGGGTGGCTGCAGTCTGCTTGGATGTAAATTAGATAAGCTCCTGGTAGGCTGCCAAAGCAAAATGTCGGCCTCCTTGTCCTGCATTGCATTGGGAATCCCAGGCGCAGCGCAGCATCCTGCGGGCTACAGGGTTGTGTGCATGGCCCACGTGGCAGCCACCCACGTTCAAATGGTGCTAACGTTGTTCCAAAAAGCCCCCGCCAACGTATCCAGTGAACAGGCTGCCACATATCGCTAACCAAGGCATTGTTGCACGGTAGGAGCACAAATGGGTCACAATAATTTGGACCCCAAATTTTCTTTCAGGATGGGGGGAGGGGAAGGGATCTTGTATGCTTGTGCTCATATGCCCACTCTCTCCCTGAGCACTATGTCCGCAAGAGAATTTGAGGCACCAGTGCTGGTAGCCGTGGGTGGCTTTTCATTGCTGGTAGGTCTGCAGGAGACCTGGTAATAAAAATGTGTTAATCTCTTCCTAAGAACATCCAGGAAAAGGGGGAGGGGTCCTTGTAACCAGTGTTCATTCTATGGCTATATTTAAAAGCAAAATGTAGAATTTGTAATAAAAAATAAAAACAAAAAAATGTTAGAGGAGAAAGTTCTGGGCAATAAAGTTTGTTGGCTGTATGTGATGGAGTCTTTCTAGCTTGTCTTGCTCTCCTCGCGTGGGGTGCCCGTCTGACATTCAGTGCCAGGCATGGGGGAGAAATCACTTCTTTTCACCCTGGCGGGAGATGTCTGTCGGGGCGGTACTGTACCTGCAGAGCAGAGCTAGCAGCGAGGCTCGGATCAGCTGCGGGGTGGTGTGAGCAGGCCCCCCGAGGGAGGTAACGTCTTGGGGTGGGGCAGAGCCGGCTGGCTACCAGCTTGGATTCTCCTCTCCTGCCCAGCTCACTCATGCTCGGAAAACCCCCTGTCTGGTGCAGTTGCTCAGCCAGCAGCCTTGCAGAGTTGTTGCAATGACAATGAGGGGATGGGTGACTATGGAGGACTCACAGCTGTGACTTTGATGTCTCTGGCTGTCCGTTCAGCATCGCTCTTCTTGGAAACCTCGGCAGCCTCTACTCTGCAGTGGCCTAAGATGCTCTAGTGTCAAGTCCCTCTAGGGTGACCAGATGTCCCGATTTTATAGGGACAGTCCCAATTTTGGGGTCTTTTTCTTATATAAGCTCCTATTACCCCCCACCCCCTGTCCTGATTTTTCACACTTGCTGTCTGGTCACCCCAAGTCCCTCCTTTACTGACACCTCCCCAGTCTTTGACCTCTGCTGGCCAGGAAATCCCCAGGACAGCTGTTACTGTCTGGAATTGGGGCCCTGGGCCTGCTGGGCACAGGCAGGAGCAAGGCTAGAGCTGATGGGATCAGATTCCAGTACTGCAGCCCTCTCCCCTTGCAGGTAAGGGAACCTGGCTAGTTAACTTACAGCGGTAGAGGGGGGGTGGGACCCAGGTGACCTGGATTCTACTGGCTCTGATGGTGGCCTGCTGGGAGACTACGGCAAGAACAGGTCTCTTCAGGACTGGAGAAGGGCAGCCGTAGCCCCCTCTTTAAAAAGTGGAACAAAGAGGACCTGGGGCTTATAGACCAGTCCGCCTGACTTTGATACCTGGAGAGATTCTGGAACAAATGATGAACAGTCTGTATGCACCTTGAGGCTAACCGGTTTAGAAGGAATAGTCAGCATGGCTTTGTCTAGAACAAAGTATGCCAAGCTACCTTGATTTCCTTCTTTGACAGGGTACGGGCTTAGGGGAGGGGGGGAAGCAGCGGACATCATGTTTTGATGTCAGTAAGTCTGGACACAGTCCCATGTTCTTAGACACAAACAAGGGAAATGCGGTCTAGATTAATTTACTATCAGGTGAACAAGAGCAGCAATACTGGGTCAGACCAAGGGTCCATCTAGCCCGTGTCCTGTCCCTGGTAGTGGCCAGTGTCAGACGCTTCAGAGGGAATAAACAGGGCATTTAGCAAGCGATCCATTCCTTGTCAACCAGAGCCAGCTTCTGGCAGTCAGAGGTTTAGGGACACTTAGAGCAGGGGTTTGTCCCTAGCCATTGCTGGACCATCCTCCATGAATTGATC
The DNA here is from genome assembly GCF_013100865.1 of Trachemys scripta elegans. Classification (NCBI taxonomy): domain Eukaryota; kingdom Metazoa; phylum Chordata; order Testudines; family Emydidae; genus Trachemys; species Trachemys scripta. The sequence continues at coordinate 358,777 of NC_048308.1, read as the reverse complement.
TAATTCTTTTTTAAAACCAGTTACAGTTTTGGCCTTCACAGCATCCCCTGGCAATGAGTTCCACAGGTTAACTCTGTGTTGTGTGAAGAAATACTCCCTTATGTTTATTGTAAACCTGCTGCTGGTTCATTTAATCAAGTGCCCCCTGGTTCCTGTGTTAGGTGAGGGGGTGAATAACGCTCCCCTGTTCGCTTTCTCCGCACCCCGTTCATGATTTGTAGACCTCTACCAGACCCCTCTGAGTCGTCCCTTTTCTAAGCTGGACAGTCCCAGTCTTTTGAATCTCTCCTCAGCTGGAAGCTGTTCCGCACCCTATGAATGTTTGTTTCTAATTTAGCCCCATCGCTGTATAGGTGTAGTGGGGATGATGGTTTCCAATGTCCATTGCTTTGCATTTATCAACATTGAATTTCATCTGCCAGTCTGGGGCCCAGTCACCCACTTCTGTGAGATCCCTTTGTAGCTCTTCGCACTCTGCTTGGGACGGAAGGGACGTTCCCTAGCCCGCCGGGCCGTGCGGGGCGGGGGGCCAGGCTCTGTGACACGGGGTCTCGAGTCCCCCCTTCCGCGCCCCAGCAGCTGGGCTCGGCGCTGCCGGGCGGGGCGAAGCGCGGCGGGCGCTAGGACCCGGGGCGAGGCCAGGGAGCCCGCTGCCCCTAGCCCCGCCCACCCGCTCAGCGCCGGGAGCGGACGCGTTGTTGCGTGCCGCTGACGTCATCGCGTCTGCGCGTCCGCCCCGCGGAAGTAGGAGCGAGTCCGGGCTCAGGCGGGGTCGGGCCCACATCGGCCGCCGGGTGGGTCCCCCCCGCCTCCCCCCAGCCCTATAGCTGGGTGCCCCGCCCCCCGAGCCCCTGCCAGCCCTATAGCTGCCCATTGTCCCGCCCCCCACCCCCTGGGTGCCCCCATCCTGCCCCCCACCCCCCAGTGGGTGCCCCC
>NC_048308.1:314155-327848 GCF_013100865.1 Trachemys scripta elegans | reverse complement strand
GCCGTGGGGGGGAGGGAGAGGGGCTGATGGGGGCAGGGGCTGTGGGGGAGAGGGGCTGATGGGGTGATGGGGGCAGGAGCCGTGGGGGGGAGGGAGAGGGGCTGATGGGGCGATGGGGGCNACTGTGAAACTGACTCGTCTACTTCAAAAAACGAGATCACACTGAAAACAGCACAGTCCTGGGGCTCGGCTGTCAGCACAAGGCAGGACAGGATTGGGGTTTATTTAACCCTTTGTAGGCATTATACAGCATCATCCCCCTAGCCCAGGGGTCGGCACTGAAGGTTTCGTGTGCCAGTCATACAGTTTAAGGTTTGTAGACGGTCTCTTTCTAGAAGTCTATAATATATAACTAAACTAAAGTAAATAAGGTTTTTAAAATGTTTAAGAAGCTTCATTTAAAATTAAAACGCAGAGCCCCCCAGACCGCTGGCCAGGACTCGGGCAGGGTGAGTGCCGCTGACCATCAGCTCGCGTGCCGCCTTCGGCACGTGTGCCATAGGTTGCCTATCCCTGCTCTAGCCTCTGAGCATCGCTGAATATTAACAGAGCTGGCAGGACGTTATAGTTGTGCCCAATCCTGTCCCTTACAGAGAACGGCGCTGGTGCAAAGCACCATGACGTTGTCTAACGCCAGTTCAGATTCTGGCTGTAGGCCCAGCCTCATCCAGTGCACAGGTGGGACACACGAGGGGACCGAATTACGACTGCGTGGGCAGCTGCTTATCTGCCATCTCATTTTCGAGTGCTTGACCTTGACAGCTACCGCATGTGCGTTACAGGGCGGCTTTGTGCACGTGTGTGTTTAAACATGATGCCGTCCTTGATGTGGCAGCCGAGGGGGCAGGGTTGAGAACGCAGGCGGGTTAACGCCTCTGCATTGCCTGTGTGATAAAAACGAGAGCCAACAGACGCAGCAGCTGGGTGCCTCCTCGCAGGAGGGCAGGCCATTGGTTTGTCTCGTAGTTAGCTGGTAGCTCCTTGCTGGTGCGAGCTGAGTCCCCCAAATGCCTTGCCAGGGACCCGTTAGCACTGAGGGAGCAAGACGGGCCCAGAAGAGCAGAGACTACAAGGCAGCTCTCTGGCCTCCCCAAGCTGCCCCCATGAGCCCAGCCAGCGCTCACTGACCAGCCAGCACCTCGGCCGTCTCGGGCTGAAGTAAAGAATCGTTTTGCGCTGAAGCAGCGTAGAGATCTGGGCGCAACACGGGCTGCGCTCCTAGGCTGGCAGGGAGGGGGCTGCAGTTTGAATCCCCCCAGGCCGAGCGGCCTCAGCCTGTGTACCGAGGGCTGGTTGGGCCCCGGGAGGAGGTGCGGCGTGGCTCAAGCCCCGCTGCCCTTCCCTAAGCAGCAGGCTGAGAGAAACGACAGGCCGCAGCCAGGCTGGGCTCCAGGGCACAGACTGGGACAGCGGTTCTAGCTCTTCCGCCCAGAGCAGCACATCAGAGCCACCCTTTGCTCCCTGTAGCTCTCGGCTGTTCCTGCTCTGCCCCCAGGGTCAGACCTGGTCTCGCTCCAGGCTCCAGCAGAGATCACCAGCCCTGGAGAGCTCAGCTCCCACCCTGAGTTCATGGCGGGATAGCCCTGCGCACCCAGAGGGCAGCATCCAGGGGGGCACAGCCTGTGAGCCCCCCAGTTATGGCTGGATTCCCAGTACACAGGGGGAGCAGCTTCCCCTTGCAACAAAGGCCCAGACACCAGCGTGAATGAAATGCCCCCTCTTTATTAAATGGCTCTGTAGCTGTATAGCGAGGGGCGCGAGCTCAGCTAGCCAGCACATTCCCAAAGAGCTCCGCGCCCGCACCCCCCTCGCTGGTGTCACACACGGAACAGGAGGGGGAGGGCAGCTTGCCATGCACACGGGCACACAGGAGACGGACAGACACAAGCACAGCACGTGGCAAGGTTCTCCGGCTGCTCCAGGCCTCGCCTCCCTGCCCCCACCTCTAGGAGCTGCAGCCTGGAGCAGCTGCCAGCCCCCCCTTCAGAAAGGCCCAGCGTTGCTCGGGGCTCAGAGCTCTCACCTGGGGGCTGTGGCTCAGGCGTGGAGACGCTCTGTGATAAGAACAGGAGCTCCAGGCTGAGTGCATCCCCCAAGAGAGCCTTGGCGGCAGGGGGACAAGCTCTGCCCACCAGTTTGTACAGAGCACAGCCGAGGGCCGTCACCCAGCCCTTAATGCAGAGGTGCGACCCATGGAGACTACATTTCCCAGCATGTAGCCCCAGCCACACTGGCCTGAGACAGAACTAATTGCCCGCTGGGCTCTGCCATCTCACAGGGCTGCACCTCTGCAGAGGGCAGCAGCCCAGCGGGCAGTGCTCCGGCCATGCCTGGTTCCTGCTGCGAAGGGAGCCTGAGGTCTGTGTGTTCTAGGCCCCAGGGCAGAGAGGGGCCGGCCTGGCGCTGGTTTGCTGGAGACTTGCCCTGTTTCAAAGGCCACTGAAGCATTTTGTCCCTCATCAAACCTGTAAAGCACCAATAGGCTGGGCTAGAAAGCTCAGGGCTTGCACCACGGAGAGGCAGGGGGTCCCAAGCCCCTTCAGGAGAACCGGGCGGGGGCATTAAAGGAACAGGCAGCAGAGCCCCCCCGGCCGGAATAGTCAGTGCTCTGCCTGACAGGCAGGATGCCAGAGCGGCCCAGGCCGCAGGGGAGCCGCCTCAGCCCTGCTTTAGTCAGCCAAGAGCTCCGCCCCCCATCACACAGGAAGCCAGTGGCAGAGCTGGAGAGACCCACGCGTCCTGCCCCCCAGGGGTACAGTGCAGAGCACCATGGGGCCGACCCCTAGCACTGGCTCTGGCAAGGAGCGCGGCGGTCGGGCTCCTAGGAGGTGCTCAGCGCTGTGGGAGCAGGGGCCCCGGCCTGAGGCCTACAGGAGCGGGGCTGGGGGGGCGATTGTCAGTTGTGTATGCAGGGAGAAGGGGTTAGCAGGCAGCCTGGCCTCTGGGAGCTGCCGCTGTCACTCAATAACCTAGCAGAGCTGTACTCTGATTGGCCGAAGCCGCCCACTCCCCGTGCTGTGACTGGCCATCCAGGCGCTAATGATTTATAAGGAGGGAGGCACAGCCTGTCCCAGGCTAGGGGCCCAGGCCAGACTTCCCCAGCGCAGCAGGGAGGGGGAAAGGGGGAACAAAGCTCCTTGAGTCACCTGCTACGTTAGTGTTGACTGGGGGCCTGTCCCCCCTGCTCTGCCGTCCAAGGGGAGGCTGCTGGAGGGGGCCTTGGTGGAGCTCCCAGAGGGCCAGGGCCAGGATGGGCGGCAGGGTCAGCAGAGGCCCTGGAGACGGAGCTCCGCTCTAGCCCCGAGACAGCAGGGCTTTGGCACGCCAGGAGGGGGCAGCGCGGGGGGGCTCACTCTGCTGCTGCCCAGGCTGTCTGCGCTCTGAGGCTAGAGGGGCCAGGGCCCACGGCCAATAGCAGCAAGTGGGGTGTGGGATCACCTGGGGGGAGCACTGGGCCAGGAGCAGTGGGAGCCCCCGCCCCACGGACAGGACACACGGAGCCGCATGGGCTTTGTGGGCGGGCGCCCAGCACGCTCCCCCTCGGGGGAACCCAACTCTCCACCCTTCTTACAAAAATAGATTCTGATGCGTCCCTCCCCCGCGGGAACCCGGGCCGGGCCCTGCAGCTCGAAGGAGGGTCTTTATTTGGACTGTGGAAGAGGCGTCGCTGGCTCTGCTCAGGGACTCCACAGTAGCTTCTCCCGCAGGCAGCGGGAACCCGCGGAGCTCTCCCCTGCCAGCCGCGGGTCGTTGGCCTCGCGCAGGCTCTGCGGTGCTCCGTGCAGCTCTCGGCCGATTCCCTCCAACACGGACAACACATATGCGGACACGGATACACGGATGTACTCACACACGCATTCACCCAACATGAGTACAAGTCAGAGTGATGTTGGCTTGACACACGTCTGTACAGAAGCTTCCACTGCAAGACGCTGACGTGGTGGTTCTGTCCCTTCGGCATGAACGCCAGCGCTAGGCACCTCTGCCCGCCCCACCTCTGCGGGACAGGGGAGGGGGCCGGGACCCCGGGTCCTGCTGCCCAGGCTGGTCCAGAGTCCAGAATCCCACGAGATCCTCAGCCCCCAGAGCTACACCTGGAGGAGAGAGCCATGCGGTTACCGGGTCAGGCCAGAGGCCATCCACCCCCGTGCCCTGCCTCCGACAGGGGCCAGGACCAGGTGCCCCAGAGGGAATGAACAGAACAGGGCAATTATCAAATGATCCAGCCTGTTGCCCAGTCCCAGCTCCTGGCAATCGGAAGCCAGGGACACGCAGAGCAGGGGGTTGCAGCCCTGCCCATCCTGGCTAATAGCCATTGCTGGACCTATCCAGTTCTTTTTTGAACCCAATTATACTTTAGGCCTTCACAACATCCCCTGGCAAGGAGTTCCACAGGTTGTCTGTACGTTGACTGAAGAAGTACTTCCTTTTGTTTGTTTTAAACGTGCTGCCTGTTAATGTCACTGGGTGACCCCTGGCTCTAGTGTTATGGGAAGGGATAAACAACATTTCCCTGGTCACCTTCTCCGCACCAGTCACTATTTTATAGACCTCTACCAGAGACATCCTTAGTCAGCTCTTTTCCAAGCTGAAAAGTCCCCGTCTTTTTAATCTCTCCTGGGGAGGGAGTTGCCGGCCAGCAGCCCCAGCCCCAGCCCACCCAGTCAGGGCAGCACTCACTAATGCCCTGCTCACACCACTCCCCCCAGCAGAGCCGGGCGCCTGGGCCGTACCTTGTGTATCTGAGGCGGGAGCTCATCCTCCGAGCTCTCCTCTGGAACCGGCTCCGGATGTCGGGCCGACTGTCCATCCTCAGCCCAGCCCCCTAGAGGCAGGCGGGAGAAGTGCGACGGGGCTCTGTGCACTGTGCCCGGATCTGCGGCATGGGCACAGAAGTCAGAAGAACATGTAGATGCGGGTGAAGCAGGCTCTGGTGCCAGCTCCCAGCAGGGCACCACTCAGGGGGCTCTAGGCCAATCTGTCTAACCCCCCAAGCGAGAGGGAGGGGCTGTTACTGGGTGGGAGCCTGTGCAGCCTTCCCCGGCCGACAGCTCCCCTGGAGGGGCTCCTCCCCACAGCACGCAGGGTGACATGGGAACATCACAGCGGGAGCCCACACACTGCCAGCCATGGATGAGCAGGGCTCCCAGGCGCCTCCTGCAGGTGCTACCGCGCAGTGGCACCTGCCAGCCGCCAGCCCCAGCTGATCGCCTGGCATGTGGGGGGGAATCTCAAATACTTCACTGGCGTTTAAACGATTACCCAGCAACCCGATAACAAACCAGCGTGTGGACCCATGGCACGTTCCAAAGGAAGCGCCCCTTGGCCAGGGGGACAGGGAATGTGTGGGGAGGCTGGGATCCCTGTCTGGAGGGGAGTCCCACAGCACGAGGCTGCCCCAGCACATACCTGTGATGCCGCCGTATCGGCGCTGGAAGCCCGTCTGCAGGGTGGCCAACTCCTCCACTGCCTGGCGTGGCGAGGAGAAGGGATAGCTGGCAGAGCGGGGGATGGCGGCGGGGGCGCCCTTCTGAGCATCCGGCTCCTCTGGGGCACTCTCCCCGCTCTCGTCGCTCTCCCGCCGGTGCCACACGTGTCGCTCGGGCTCTGTCTGCGTGTGCTGCTTGTGCAACTGCGCACAACACAACGGGGCAGGTCAGACAAGCAGGGAGGGGGGACAGAGCCGCAGCCCCACCCCACCCCACATCCAGCCTGCAGGAGCCCCTGTGGCAGCCCCACAGTAGTTCTGGCTCCTTCCCTCTCCCCCTGCACTGCCAGCTCCCGGCGCCGCTGCTCCCTCTGCCACTCCAATGCAGGATGGGGCTGTTCTGCATCAGGCCCTCCTGTGCTCCGAGGTGGCATGCAGGGACCTGAAGAGACAGCCAGCACTGGGGTGCGCTGCAGGGGAAGGATATGGGCCTGGCTGCCTTGCAGGACCTCCTTTACCCCCTGGGTACAGCACACCTCTCTCCAGCTGCCAGGCTGCCCTGCGCCCCCAGAGCTGCCCTCTCTCCCCCTGGCCCAGGGCGCAGGCCGCTCACCTCGTGCATGTAGAGTGCGTGCAGGCTCATCTCGGTGGAGGCGTATTCGGACAGGATCAGGCTCTGTAACTGGCCCTCCCAGGCGCTGCTCCCGGAGCTTGCTGTTCTGGCATCTGTGCTGCAGCCGGGACACAGAGAAGGGCTGGGGGAGGGGGTCTGCTGCCCAGGGGCATGGCCCTAGCAGGCCCCACATTGGATCCACACAGCCCTTCTCGATCCCCTGCCCAGCCCCACTGCACTGCTGGGCTATGGAGTGTCCCATGGTGCCACCTCACCCATTCCCTGCCCTGGGTTTAGAAAGGGCCCCTCTGCACCCTGGATACGTGCAGCCTCTGCCCAGACACGTGGGCTTTGCTCAGTGGGGTCCAGTCCCAACACAGGCACCCCCAAGGGCCACAGATCCCCATCACAGGGGGGCAGGAGCGCTCCAGCGCCCCCTCCTGGGGCGGAGCAGTCACTTACAGAGTCAACCCTCGGGGGCAATTCTTGTTCTAGCCATCTGTGTAACCTGCTCCATTGCAGGGGAGGGCTCAGAGCAGCCCCTGCAGGGACTCCTCCCGGCATGTGGGCGAGGAACGGACTGCAGAGCGTGCCAGCAGGAGGCGCTGTGAGCTGCTCCCAGCAGCAGCACAGGCCCAGTGAACCAGGGGAGCAATCCCTCCTGTCTCAGGCACACGAGGGGCACCCAGCACCTCAGGAGCAGGGCCTGGGCTTTGCAGCTCAGCAGACTCTTACCCAGAAGCCGTCATGGTGCTGTGGGCCCGGGGCGGTGCCCCCTCCACGTGGGACCCGGACGTCTGGAAGCCGCTGTGAGTTTGCTGGGCAGACTGGAGCGGGGAGAAGGAGCGCAGGGCAGAGGCCACCTCGGAGAGCTGGCGGGAGGCCTGCAGCTCATGGCTCGCGTACCCCAGGGCCGAGGAGCCCGCGATCGCATTGGCAATCAGGCTGTGAGGCTGCAATGGGAAGTGAGGGAAGTCACAGCCCTGGACAGGCAGCCACCAGACAACAGGACAGGGCCCCTCCCCAACCCAGCTCCTCGGGGGAACTCCAGATCCTATAGCCCCCCCATGCCGCAGGGCAGAACCCCACCCCACACACCCTTGGAGACGGGCCCAGCCCTCCCTGGAAACCCGAGCCCAGTTCAGACCCAGCAAACTCACTCCACCGGCAGCCTGAGCCAGCCCCGCTGGGCTAGCTAGACAATGCAGGGCAGCTGCAAGACTCCTGCCCTCCAGGCAGCCTTGGAGCAGCAGAGCCCCTTCCTCTCCCGCCCACCCGCGACCCGCCGCAGCCAGGGCACCTCGGACTCCGACTGCAGGGACTGGATGGAGGTGAAGAGGGCGTTGTCAGGCAGCACGGCCTGCTGGGCCAGCGCCACGCTGCTGTCGCGCAGCACGCGCTCCTTGAGGAAGCCGATGAAGGCCGTGCTCTCGCGGGGCGGCTGCCACTTGGGGTTGGTGATGGCGAAGTGCATGAGGGACAGCTCAGTCTTGCCATCCTCGGCCTGCTGGTAGATGGAGGCCTCAGTCTTCCCCGCTGACATCCACTGCAATGCACACAGGTGAGGTGAGGGGGGCACTCCAAACCCATCCTTGGACCCCCCCCCGGGCCTGCCATACACCCACCGGGGGGTCTGGGGAGCCCCAAAGGCCAGGCCGCACAAAAACCACCAATGCAAAAAAGCCAGGAACCCCCCAGCAGCTGGCCTGGGACATTGCTCGCTGGAGCAGACACGCCACAGCCAAGCACGCCCACCTCCAGGGCCTTCCAACGCCCGGGGTAGCATCACATGCCCCCCTCCAGGGCACGAGCCCTCACCTAGCCAGCTGGGTCATGCACCCACCGAACAGGAATCCCCACGGAGCGTGCCCGGATGTTAGATACGAGATTGCAACAACACAGCCCACTAAGACTACAGGCCCCAGCATGCAACACTTCAGCTTGATTGGCGTAGCCTGGCCACAATGCATTCTGGGACCGGCAGCCGCAGCAGAGGGGTAAGATCTCTCTCACTCCGTGGGGGACGTCAGCCCACGCCTTGGTTCCAGCCACAGGCAGGACCCCCCCAAGTGCAGGGGGAGGGGGAAGGGACCACGCCAGCACACGCCCGTGCCGCAGGCAGGCCCTACCGCCGGGTGCCCGTGCTGGCGCACGTCCATCTGCGCGAAAGAGCAGGTGTCGCCCACGCCCACCACCTCCACGGTGAAGTTCCGGAAGAAGTCGATGATCTCCAGGGACTTGGGCCGCAGGCAGAAGATGAGGATCAAGGGGGTAACGATGGGGCTGAGGAGCTCCTCCAGGATGAACACCTGGGAAGGGAGAGGGGGGGCTCAGCAGGCAGCCCCGAGAGCCACCCGAGGGGGCTGCTGCACCACGGCTGGGAGGGGCCACCCAGGGAACACGTCAGTATCACCCCCCAGTGCTCCGCCCCCAGCTGACCAAAGATCCCTCCCTGCCCGCCCCCCTTGCTCTGGGGAACCACAGGAGCTGCCGAGCCATCACACGCACGGCCCACGGCCCTGGGGAGTGAGGCACACGCAGGTCCCCAGTCCAGCCCCTTCGCATGCACCAGCCTCTCTCTGGGCATCGCAGTCCAACAGACAGCGGCCCTGAGGTGGCACTCGTGTGTCAGAGACCCCCCCCAAGGCGCCGCGAGTGCCCCTCGCTGGGCAGAGGAGCGCAGGAGCCAGTCCAATCCCGCCCCGGTTCCAAGCTAGCCAGAGGGGCCGGGCTCACCGCTTTGTACTGGAAGAGCTGAGAAAACTCGTCCCGGGTCTCGTAGCGGTGGGCGTTGGCCTGCCAGTGGTCGGGCATGTAGTGGATGTGTGCCAGGATCACCCGCAGCAGCTGCTCTGGGCAGAACACCAGGTGCTGGTCTGGGATGAAGGACCTGCAGGGGGGGCAGGACACAGATAGGAAGGACGGCACTTCCCAGAGAACCCCGGCCGGAGTCTCATGCCAGGGGGAGATCACGCCTAGAGACGGGCTGGGAGACCTTCCCCCACAGCCCTGCCAGTGCCCCTCAGTCCTGATCTGCAGCCCCTTGCTACTCCAGCCCTGCCTACCCCCAGCCCTGCCAGTGCCCCTCAGTTCTGACCTGCCCCCCGCCAGTGCCCCATGGTCCCGACCTGCAGCCCCCTGTTACCCCAGCCCTGTCAGTGCCCCTCAGTTCTGACCTGCCCCCCCAGCCCTGCCAGTGCCCCACGGTCCCGACCTGCAGCCCCCTGCTACCCCAGCCCTGCTGGTGCCCATCAGTCCCAACCCGCAGTCCTCTGCTACCCAAGATGTGCCCACTAGCTCTGCCGGTGCCTCTCAGTCCTGACCCACATCCCAGTTCCCTGCTATGCCAGCCTCTGCCTCCCCACCTCAGTCCTGATCTGCAGCACCCCTCCCCCGGCCCCCACACTAGGCACTTTGGCCCCAGGCTCTTCCTTCCCCCCCCCCCCCCCCCCCCCCCCCAAGATTTCTGCCAGTGCCCCTGACTCCTGGCCTGACCCACTGCTCCTCATTTCCAGTCCTGGGCCTCCCTAAGCAGACTTATGTTCACTTGTGGCCCAAGGACAGACCCGCAGCCTCCCCCTTCGCCCCAGGGCAGGCCGGCCGTGTCGGCCCGGCCGTCTCACCGGCAGACGGTGACGCCCACGCCCAGCAGGGTGACGGTGGTGAGGACGTGCTCCACGGCCAGCACGTCCTCGTCGTAGATGGTGAGGGCGATGAGCACGGCCAGGATGGAGCCGGCGAAGAAGGCCACGTTCTTGGCCACGATGGTGAGCAGGGGGGAGATGAAGCAGTTCATGTACTTGGAGGCTGGCTTGTAGCCCTTGCTGAGGCGTGAGTGCAGCTCGTGGTCCAGCTCGTTGAAGTGGCGCAAGTAGCAGCGGCCGTAGAGCGACCAGCAGCGGGCGCCCAGGCTGCCTGGCTCCCGCTTCAGGATCTCAGTGTAGCTGAAGAAGGCATAGAGGATCTGCCAGATGAGGATGAGGGGGCAGAGGATGAAGTTGGCGATGCCGATCCAGAGGATGCGGGCGCTCAGCTTGTCGGCCAGCTCCAGGCGGTTGCCGCCCCGCTTGTACTCCGCCTTGAGGCTCCACTCGTTCTCAAAGAGCGAGCCGGGCCCCCAGAAGAAGATGAGCTCGAAGTTGTACTTGAGGCCGCGGGTGTAGAAGATGGTGTCGCCCAGCCCGGGCAGGTGGAAGCGGATGGGCAGCAGCGACTTGTTCACCATGGCCACCATGTAGTTCTTGAAGCGCAGGATGCGGTGGTAGATGTCCAGCTCCGTCAGCTCCTTCTTGTGGATGCAGATCTGATGCTCCTTCTGGATCTGCACGATGCGAGCCTGCACCTCCTGCCAGGTGTAATAGGGCAGGTTGCACTGGCCGGGAGGAGAGGAGGCAGTGTTAGAATCTGGGGGAGACCAACAGGGGCCCAGCCGGGCAAGTGCTGCAACAGAAACTACAGGTCCCAGCATGCACTGCTCCAATGTTCCACAGACACAGGCCATGCTGCATGCTGGGAGTTCCAGTCTCACATCAATGCTGCACCCTGCTCTGCGTGATGCTTGCTGTGTGCTGCTCTGGGGTTCCCAGTGAGGGATAAACGCAGCCCTCGGGGGGGGACAGGAGCCTCATTCACCCCACCTGGGCTGGCAGGAAAGAGCTAGAGAACTACACGGGTCATCGCCACACGCACCCAAAGGGTGGCGCTCCGACGTCTCCGTTACCGCGCCGAGCCCTTCCCAGCTTCCCACTTCCCAGACGGGGAAGTGATGGGACGTGCCCAGCGCCCCGTGGGGAGCCTGCAGCCGACTGGGAGGAGAACCCAGGTGTTCGAGTCCCAGGCCCATGCCCTATTCCACAGGCTCATGGTCTTGCAAAAAATTAATGTAAAGGATCCTGCTGTTACTCGACTTACCCACATTCTCCCCGAGGGAGACCCTGGGCTGGGACTTGGGGCTCAATACCCAGCTCTGCCAGCCTCCCCCATGGCCTTGGGCAACGCCTAGCTGCTCTGTGCCTCAGTTTCCCTACCTGTACATGGGGAGAGAGACCCTGCCCCGCCTCCCAGGGAAGGCATGAGAATAAACTGCTTTACACCTCTGAGGCTGGCACACTGCTGTAGGTATGGCAAAGAAAAGCCTAGAAGTTATAAAGCAAAGCGATTGGCCGGCAGACAGTCAGCAGAACACAGCTGTCCCGCGACACACCCAGTGTCCAGGGGCAGATTTGCCGGAAAACAAGCTGTAAGGAGATACACCGGATTATGTAACTCCCAAGGGAGGTCCGAAAGAGGGAGAGACCAGAACCCCTGAAGGCAATGGGCCGGTGAAACCCTCTCCTACAACTTCAGCAAGGCAACCCCGAGCTGGGGGGCAGAGGCAAGGGGAGCTCCCTGCTCCACCACAACGGCCCAGTCCTTCAGCCCCAGGGTCGCTCACCATGGGGATTTTGAGGGCGTTGATGTAGAAGGAGTGAATCTCCCAGTAGCAGCAGATGTTGTAGATAAATTTGATGAGTCGGTGGATCCAGAAAACCCCCGCTATCACCAGGATGCAAATGAGAAAGCCGTTCTGCTGGATTCTGCAAGGGAGAAGAGACTCGCTGCAACACTTGCCTTTCGGCACGCCCCACGGCCGAGCCTCATCCCACAGGAGCCCAAGCTATATGCACTGTCAAGGGATCGCTTCACCCACCACCAGAATGTAGCCACATCTGGGGAGGGGATGCACCAGCTGTGGAACAGCACACAGCAACACTGCCATCAAACACCAAGTACATACCCTGGGGATTACATGACCCAGAATACAATGCAGCTTGGCCACTCGGACCAAGACAAACCAGGGACTTGCAATCTTGGCAGTCTACATGCCTCTACTTCTGATGAGGGCAAGGGCTGCGTACTGCACGTGGGTGAGGTTCGGCCACTCCCACTGTCCCCCTTCTGGAAGGAGTCCTGGGTCTTTAGCTCCAGTCTGGAGCCGGGCAAAGAGGGAGCTCACACTACCATGGCCTTTGGAGGGTGGCAGGCTGCCAGGGCTGGGGGCGGAGGTGTGGCTGCTGCCCTTACCTTGCGCTGCACACGCTGGGAGGCAGAAAGGCATCTGGCAGTGTCACCTTGATGAGCTCGCTGGAGTGCTGGCTGTGATTCACCATCTTGTTGGCAAACAGGATGTCATAGTCGACGCAGCTGACGAGGAAGGTGGTGAAGGCCACCACGAAAATGAACTGCCTGTGGGAAAGGCAGCAACCATGAGGGGCATGCTCCTTCTGCCCCCAACTCCTAACACGCCACAGCCAGGGGTGGCTACTGGGTCACACCCCACTGCCCATGGCATGATGGGGGCAGATTCTGAGCAGAGGGAGACAAATTCCTGGGGATGGAGATGGACAAAAAAGAGGGAGACAGGTCCTGATTGAAAGGGGAGTGGCCCGGACCACCTCCCACCTCACCCCCTAAACCTCAACTCTCAGACATGGCTGTGCAGGGATAGCAGGAACACTGGGGCCCAAGGCCCTTCACCCCAATGGCAGTGAGAGCATGGGGAGAACCTGCCCCCTCCCTGGCCTCCCCACCCCCAGAGCAGGGGGACTCAAGACGTACATGAGCTCAAAGATCTCGCCAATCAGCATGCAGGTAAAGCCGTTCTTCTGATGCAGGTTATAGACGTGGGGAGCTGCAGTCAAGGAGAACAGTCTGGCAACCCCTCCTCTCCAGCCACCAGCCGAGACCCCCTTCCACCAACTGAGAGAAAACCCCTCCCATGCCAAGCCACCCCCTACCGCCAGTCAGGATGGATGGCTGCAAGGCAAGTGCATTCTCTGCTTAGCTACAGAATGCTCCTGGGGCCTGGCCTCCATGCCCGTCCCAGGCAGAGGGTAACGCTAGCCTGTCCCAGGCCCCCACCACACCCCAGCAGGCGCCTGTGAACTCTCCATTCACAGACCCCCCTGAGCTCTCTCCGGAGTCTGCAAAGGCAGGACCTGGCCAGCACAGAGGGCGGTAAAGCCATATCCAGAGCCTAGCAATCAGAGCGACAAAGAACGGGCAGGAGGCTATCACCAAAGGGCTGGAGGGACCTGTTTCTGTCCCCCTACAGCCCCATCGCCCAAGGGAAGGGGTGGAAACGCCACAGCTTGGCCCGTTTGGACTCCACGGAGCAATCCAGCCCCAGATGAGATGGGACCTGCGCCAAACGGACAGACTGTGTCCAGCTGATGCTGGGCTGGAGCAGGCGCCTCCCTTCCCCCCGCACGCAGCAAGGATATGCGAGAGAAGAAGAGGTCCAGGTTCTCGATGTGATGCCAGGGAGCTGCAGGAAAGAGAGGAGGCAAAGGGGGTGAGTGGGACTCGCTACGCAGCAGTGTGACCAGCAGCAGAGGGTCAGTTGGTTGCCGCTGACTAGTTACCCTGGTGACACAGCCCAGGGCACAGAGCGGGCTGGGTCCCTCCGGTCTCCCCAGACTCCAAAGGGCTGCTCCCGGGTTTACACAGCGCACGGAAGAGGAGTCACCGCTTCAGATCAGACCCGGTGTCTGGCCTGCGGCAGTGGCCAGTACCCGGTGGCACATAGAGGATCCCCCCACCCTAGCCAACGGGGGGGGCAAAGGCTTGGGAGAGGAGGGGATCCCCCCACCTTAGCCAACGGGGGGGGGGGG
>NC_048308.1:288213-309346 GCF_013100865.1 Trachemys scripta elegans | reverse complement strand
CTGGCCAATGGGGGGGCGGGGGATCTCCCGGCTGCCCTGGCCAATGGGGGTGTGGGGGATCTCCCGGCTGCCCTGGCCAATGGGGGGCGGGATCCCCTGGCCAATGGGGGGGCGGGGGATCTCCCGGCTGCCCTGGCCAATGGGGGTGTGGGGGATCTCCCGGCTGCCCTGGCCAATGGGGGGCGGGATCCCCTGGCCAATGGGGGGGCGGGGGATCTCCCGGCTGCCCTGGCCAATGGGGGGCGGGATCCCCTGGCCAGTGGGGGGGCGGGGGATCCCCCAGGCGCTGCTGGGCAGTCAGGGCACATGGTGGCCTGCGCTGACCCCTCTCACCCCATTCCCACCGTCAGGAGATCGAGAATCGTGCGTCGGACCCTCAGAAACCCGGAGACTGGCCCCAAATCGTGACATTTAACCCGGATTCAATTGTGTGGTTTTGGCCGGTCTTGCCCCCCGCCCCCCTTTCCCAAGCTGCAGGGGAGGGACAATTCGTGTCGCCTGCTCCCCCACATGGGCCGGACATGGCCACCGGACTCCTCCTTGTTTTTGTGGCGACAGACTAACACGGCTACCCCCCGATACCCGGCTGCAGGAGCTCTCACCCCCCATCTGCTGTCTCCTGCCCAGCACTTTATCCTGTCCCCCAGCCCCCCCCCAGTTCTCTCCCCACCCAACCCCCCTTCAACTCCCTTCAGTTCAGTCTCCCTCCCCCATTGCCTCCCACGGCCCTCATTTCACCCTCCCAGCACTCACCCCATCTGCCCAGAACCCCCATCAATACAGCCCCCCACCCATCAGCCCTCCCCCTCCTCACTGCACCCCCCAGTCTCACCTCTGCTCCTTACGATTCTTCACCCTCCCCAGACCCGGGGGGGCACTGCAGTGGGGTCCCCTCTCCCACTTCCCAGGCTAGCAGGGGAGCAGCCACCTGGGCTGACAGCTGGAGCCCCGGTCACGCCCGGGGTGGCTGACAGGATTTCAATATAAAATTAAGCCGATGAAGTGGGTTCTAGCCCACAAAAGCTTATGCCCAAATAAATGTGTTAGTCTCTAAGGTGGCACAAGGACTCCTCATTATTTTTCTAGTTGATTTAGTTGTTGATTTGAGGGTTTCGCTCCCACCCTTTCTATGTCCGATGAAGTTTCTCTTCCCTGCTGGAGTGTAGGCTCCTGTCTCTTGTTAGCTTGACAGCTTTGTTTATCTGAGGTGTCAGTGAATTCTCATTGTCTTTTAAATTACTTTGTAATTAGCTGCCTGGTGGAGGAACCACATTCCTTTGTTCAGGGCGGGGGTAACTCCTGTGTGACTGGAAGAAAACATCCTGCCATGTGAGCATTCTCTTACTCAGAAATCCCGACTCCGGCGAGTCTGCGGTGGGGCGCTGGCCTCACAGTGCGGTTGGTGCCTGGTGTCCGTGGCGCAGTCCGTGGCAGGCTTGCCAGGCGGTCACATGGCTGCAGGGCTAGAACTTGGGACCTTTTGCTCCAAAGCCGCGGCCCTGCCCTGGAGGGGGACCTCTATCACCAAGAGCAGCACTGCCGGCTCCCCCCAGCTAATGGGGCGGCACAACCGCCCATGGTGGAGCAGGCTGGCCATGGCCCATGTGCACATCCACTGTCTGTTCCAAGGCATGATGCTCCTGCCAGGTCACAGGAGCCTGTCTGTACCTCACTCTCATTCCTTCTTCAGACTCCTGCTGGAAACAATGCAGCCCCTCGAGGTCAGGTCTGTGTTCGAGGCTGCCCAGGACCCCACCTTCCTGCACGGACTCTCCCTCGTCAATGGCTTTTCTGAGGACGTGCCATCCACAGACTCGAATGCCATAGTGCAAGGTAGCGTCTAAAAGCCAGTGAGGGGCAGTAGAGCCAGCCAAGGGGCTTCCTGGAGGGAGAGTGTCCAGTGGGGGGATTGATTTCACAGCAGTCCAACCCTAGGGGGTATCCCACTCTCTGGGGCCTGGTGGTGTGATGGGCTCTGGTTGTGAGCTGCTTTGCCCCAGTCAAGAGCCTTCAGCCTGAGGAGCGCAAAACACTTCACACGCTGAAACTAATCCTGTTTGGTGGGTCGGTATCATCCCTGTGTTACAGGTGGGGAAACCGAGGCACAGAGGTGAAGTAACTTGCCCAGGGCCATGCATCAAGTGAGTGGCAGAGTCAGGAACAGTCAAACTAACTCTTCACCCTTTGCTCTAGCCACACTTTGGAGTGATCTGTCTGTCTTAGAGCCCTCTGTCCCACTCCAATGGAAGTGGCATATCTTCCCTGAGTTCCTCTCTCTCTTTCAGAGAAGCCAGTGGCAGGCGATGGGGAGGAGAGAGCCCGTGGGGTCCCAGAGATATCGGACCGGATGTGCTGTTCATCCTGCTCCCGGGAGTTTGACAGCAGGGAGGAGCAGGTAGGCAGCAGCCTGAGAGGTGGAGGCGGATGACTGGTGTTTTCCATTGCCACCAGCAGGCAGCGCTGTGAGTGAGCAGGGAGCTGGGGAAGCAGGCTACTGTGAAATGGGTATGCGAATGGCCAAAATGTGGACCATGGAGCTCTGTAGTTGTGGCCTGGATACGTAGAGATGCAGCCCAGAGACTACTGGTCCTGAAATGCAGTGCTCCGTTTTGGGCTTACCCACCTGGCACAAGGTGGAGTATTGCGTGCTGGGATTTGTAGTCTCTATCAGCCGCACCCACAGGAGGAGGGAGGCTGCAGTCCAGTCAAGTGCATTCCTCAGGCCCCTGGTAAATTGCGGCTGCAGCTCTCAGCTGGGCAGGGTCTGGGTGCTCTGGCACAGCCACATTACCAGCTTCCGCACGCGGCAAAGCCCTGGCCCAGGGTCTCAGACCGTCTCTTATAAAGCTGGGGCCGTGTCTCTGCAGCCCTGGGGGCAGGATGGGAACTTGGCAGTAAGGGCATTAGTTAACCAAGTGACCATGACATGGAAATCCGCAGAAGCTGCCTTGCTTTTTTGGCAAGTCCCCGGCAGGCTGGCATGTGGCTGAGGGGACCTCCGCACTGTCCATCCCGGGGCGTGGGTTGGTGCGCTTCCATCCATCTGACCTGGGGGAGCATCAGTATGGGATGCCCCTCCTCACTCCGTTTCCTCCCCAGACTGAGCATTACCGCCTGGACTGGCATCGCTTCAACCTGAAGCAGCGTTTGCTGGGGCGCCGGGCACTCGCAGCAGAGGAGTTCGAGGAGAAGACCCGTGCAGGTGAGGGGGGACAGATGGGAAGGGCTGCTGTCATGGGCTCGCTTGAGCTGGTGGAGTGCCACACGAAGCAATTATCAGTTGATATCCACCTCTAGGTGTCACCTGTGCTGTAAATTCTGCAGCATAAAACAATCTGTCACGGGCTCAGTCCAAAGGTGCGGTTGGGGTTAGGCCCTGACCAGCCCAGCCCAGCCTTTGGGATCAGCGGGAGCAATCCTTCCTTCCTCCTCGTCCTAGTTTCCCCCAGAACTGGCCACTGGAGGAGGCGGCTAGCTGTTTTTATCTTGCCTGCTGGGCCCTGATTGGGTTTTGCCCACTCCTGGCCTTTCTACCTGCCGGAGGATCTATTCTTGTTGTTCCACTAGCAGCTGAGCCTAGGGGTGGCCTTTCTAGGCAGCTCTTGGAGGTCTAAACTCACTGCTTTTTTCTCCCCAAAGAGGATGCCTTCTTTGGATGGAGAGGTGACAATGTGGCGGGGGCATCCAATGTGTGGTATGCCCCATCACCACAGCCCTTCAGCAGGGACGTAGGCAGCAGGAAGCCTCTCTGGTGGCACCTGACCAGGTGGAGAAGCTCCGAGCACCAATCACACTTACCTTCTCCCCAGCAGCTGCCGGCTTCCCGAGTCCCTTTGTTTGCCTGCCCAATGTGGGAAGCTCCTCTGGGATGAGTTCAGGTCCTGTCATGTCCTATCATATATTACCTCTGTATAAATCCATGGGACGCCCACACCCTAAATACTGCGTGCAGATGTGGTCGCCCCATTTCAAAACAGAGATATTGGACTTGGAAAAGGTTCAGAAAAGGGCAACAAAAATTATTAGGAGGAAGGAACAGCTGCCGTATGAGGAGAGATTAATAAGAATGGGATTTTTCAACTTGGAAATGAGACGACCAAGGGGGATATGATAGAGGTCTATAAAATCGTGACTGGTGTGGAGAGAGTGAATCGGTAAGTGTTATTTACCCCTTCCCATAACATAAGAACTAGGGGTCACCAAATGAAATTAATAGGTTTAAAACAAACAAAAGGAAGTATTTTTTTCACACAACACACACTCAACCTGTGGAACTCCTTGCCAGGGGATGTTGTGAAAGCAAAGATTATAATAGGGTTCAAAAAAGAACTAGATAAGTTGCTGGAGGATCGGTCCATCAATGGCTATTAGCCAGGCTGGGCAGGGATGGTGTCCCTGGCCTCTGTTTGCCAGAAGCTGGGAATGGGCGACGGGATGGATCACTTGAGGATTCCCTGTTCTGTTCACTCCCTCTGGGGCCCCTGGCACTGTCCACTGTCGGCAGACAGGACACTGGGCTGGATGGACCTTTGGTCTGACCCAGTCTGGTTGCTCTGATGCTCTTTGTGGTGAGGTTGGTTCTAGCCCCTCCTGCCCCCTGGAGCTGGCTGGCTCTGACCTGTCAAGTGGGGCCAGGCCATGGGCCGGTACCTCAGTGAGAACCGTAGGTTCTGCAGGTACCTCCTCCCTCAAACACTCGCTCCTCCCCCACCCCAGGATCCTGCTGCACCCCATAACGCGGCGCCCTCCCTCCACAGCATCGGCCTGCTCGCTACCCCTGGAGCGTCAGATGGGCTGTTTCCATACGGTTCATGTTGGCTGGGCTGCGAGAGGCCATCGCACGTGACCTAGAAGGCTGGCGGGGGCGAAAGGGGGCAGGTGACATTCGGGGGATCTCGAGGTCTCCAGTTGGGACGTGGAGGAGGTGGCTCTGTGATCCTAGTGGACTGGGAGTTGTTCCCTCCTCTTCATTTTAGGACTTGTGCCTTCCTTGGGCGCCTTAGCATCTGACACCCCTGTCCCCCTCCTGCCCGGTTTGCAGGTGACATCTCCAGCATCTCTGGGTCCGATTCTGATGACTCCGATTCGGGCAGTGAGTCCGATCTGCTCTCTCCCCGAGGCCACGGCAACCCAGGGAGCGACCAGCAGAGCCATCGCCCAGGCACCCGCTCGGCTAAGGTCCTGTTCCACAACTCCCAGGGCCAACTGCTCTCTGCCTACCGCTGTGTGCTGGGCAGTAAGAAGGCAAGTGATGGCCCGGCAGTGCTGGGCCCATCCCCAGTGACCTACCAGAGGTCTGGGATAGCCGTCGGGCCGGCAAGCGGGGTTTGGCTGGGACCCCAACCCCTCCTTGCCCTGTGATCCCGCGGGCAGCTGGACGCATGTGCAGGGGAGCCGGGCGCCAGCTCTGTCGAGATCTGGTCTGGGTTTAGCTGCTTGCCAGAGGATCCTTGCCCAGGTGCGGGGGGTGGGGCCCAGGCCCAGCTCATCCGGATGGAACCAAGGCTTTACTTGGTGCCTGATGAACCCTGTTCAGACGGGAGCTGCTGCTGCCGCCGCCATGATCACCTGTCTGGCCTCAGCTGGAAGGGGCAACCCCCAGACTGCCCCTTCCCCCACTGCCTGCAGAGCCCCTGCTAATGGCTCCCAGCTGGCAGAGCCTGCTGGGTCATCGGCTCCAACAGGGGAGGCAGCTGGTGGCCAGGGAGGGTGTGTGCCACCAGGCTGCTAACAGGAGGGTTTCCTTGTGCCAGGGCGGTGGTGAGCAGCAGGCAGAGCTGGTGGCATCTCTGCAGAGCCTGGGCGCAGGCACCTGTTGGGTTATCCTGATGACAGGCGGTGGACACTTTGCAGGAGCCGTTTTCAGGGGGTGAGTGTCCCAGGCTGGCCCTGGGGCTGGGGCAGGGTCTGCTGCTCCAGCGGGCAGAGTCCTGTGCGGGCCTTGGCGTGGGAAGGAGTGCTCTGTGGCTTGGGGATGTCTGCCCCTGGGGATGTGGTGAGATGGGCCCTTGCCCAGAAGGCGCCTCTCCTCTCCCCAGGGACACGTGGCACTGCCACGGCCTTCACGGGCCCCTGGCAGCAGCAGCAGCTCCTGGGGTTCCCTTCTTGTGCCTGTCTGTCCCCCGAAGCTGGCACTGCTCTGGCTGGAAGAGGAGTGTTCATTTCCCTTCTGTACGGAGGCTACGGCAGGGGCAGGGGCTCACCCGGGTCCCAGAGTGAGTCGGTGCCAGAGCTGGGAAGAAACCCCAGGAGTCCTGACACCCAGCCCAGTGTGTGCTGCACAGACCCACGGCCAGGCCTGCCCTCACCGAGTGGGGCTTTGGCTCTATTCCCCCATGGCAACGAGGGTCCCCGTCCTGCTGCCCTGGCCCACTCTGAGGTTTCTCTCCCCCAGGCCTGAGGTGCTGGATCACAAGACCTTCCACCGGTACACGGTGCGTGCCCGCCGGGGCACGGCGCAGGGACTGCGTGATGCCCAGGGCCAGGCCTCCATGCCCAAATCGGCCGGCGCCTCGCTGCGGCGGTACAACGAGGCGGCTCTGCTCAAGGTGGGGGCGAGCGCACAGGCCCAGTTCAGGATGGGGCCCTCGCTGCTGGGGCAGCCTCTGGGTGGGGGCTGCCTAGGCCAAGAGCAGCCCCTCCAAGGCCTTGGCTGCAGCTGGCACCGTGTGCCCTATGGCTGAGGCGCCTCGGAGTGGGGATGGAGAGGGCACGTGGGGCCTGGCGGGGGGGCTGGTACAGTGCTCCCCACTGGGATGCCACTCTGGTTTTCAGTCCCCCTGCTTAGGGGCTGGGGCATGAGATAGGCGCCCCTGTGCTTGGGATCCCTCTCCCCCACCCCAGGGTGCTCCCGCCCCAGGCTCTCCGGCAGTGCCTGAGAGGGGCATTTAGGGGTAACACCCCCCCCCCCCCCGATCCCAGGCCAGCCTGCCGGGCGCATGTCACAGATCTAGCTCCGCTCCCTTATTGGCGCTGACCCGGCTGCTGTGAGGGATTCAAACACTGGCATCTGAACAGGCTGGACGCTGCTCTGGCTTGGGGTGTCCGGCGCACAATGGAAAGGCAGACGCCTCTCTAGTGCCCCCTCCCGAGAGCTGAGACCTCCCGGGCCCCTGCCCAGCCCCTGGGGACTGCTGCTGGCCCCTCAGACATGCCCCATCGCTTAAACTCCGCCCCTGGCAGATCTCCATGGGCCGGGCACTCTGGGGGTCACCCCATGCACCCCACACAGGATCCTACCCCACCACTGCTCTTCGCTTCACAGCACGAGAAATGCCCAGCTCTAGACCTAACCAATAATCCCTCCTCACATCTTCCTCCCGGCTGCAGCGCGCTCTGTAGGGCCGCGGTCCTGCTGCAGAGCTTGGCTTCACGTCCAGGCCGGCGCCCTCCCCACCATGGCCAGCTTGCTTTCGCAGTCCTCGGGTGGTCCCGCTGCAAAACCGGCCTGTCCCTGTGCCTCTCCTGCCCCGTCTTCCTGGGTCTCTCTCCAAAGCTTCTCCCCAGGAGTCCTTTTCAACCCCGCTGGGTCACCCCTGCCTCTGGGAAGTGCCCACTCTCCAAAGCAGCTGTGGAGAAAACCTGCGCCTGGCTTCAGCCAAGCCCCTTCGCGTAGCCATTAGGCATCAGAGCAGTCGTTAAGGTTAACGAGTCCCCATTGTCCCTAGGCTGGGGGGTGCCGACAGGCAGCACATGGGGGGGGGGGGGGATCCTGCACATACACCCGGTATTCCACGATGCAGCGAGCACCAGACTGATGCCTTGATAATATCAGAACCCCTGAGCTGTACAGCCGTTTCCCAAGTCCCCGTCCCCACCCCAGCACCCCACAGCTGCGCAGGGCTGGCCGTGCTTGGCCATACCCCAGTGCAGAGCAGGGCTGGCAGGTGGGGCCCAGGAGCTAGCGGTTATCCCTCCCCTTCCACCCCCAGGACATCCAGGACCTACTGGCCGGCTGGGCGCAGCATCTGCAGGGAGCCCAGCGCATCTTCCTGCGTGCCCCCCGGGCCAACCGGGCACTGCTCTTCAGCGGCAGGAACGCCCCTCTGCACAAGGACGACCCCCGCGTCTGCAATATCCCCTTCAGCACCCGCAGAGCCACCTTCAGGGAGGTGCTGCGGGTGCACGCGGCCCTGGCCACCCTGCAGGTGTATGGTGAGAACTGGGGCATGGGGACACTGGTGCTGGGGGGCGAGGTGTGAGCGGCCTGTTCCCCTGGCCACCAGGTCAGTCTGGCATTGCTTCTAGACTCTGCCCAGGCCAGGGTGGCAGTGCCAAGCTGCCTACTTCAGAGGAACTCCCCTCGGTGGGGGGCAGTGGGTTCCTCCCCCAGGGATGCCCCCTCCCACTCTGTCTGCAGCACCTGCCCTGCCCCATGTGCTATGGGGGGGGGGTGGCTCCCTGCTCTTGACTCTGTCTGGGGATGGTCTCTGCGGGGCCCATGGACCCAAGGCTCCTGTCCCGCAGGGAAGGACACAGCGGTGGTGGATCTCGCTGGCTCCCCCCGGAAGGGCTGGAGGAAAGTGCCGTGTGCGCGGGTGGAAGAGCCCCAGCAGAGTGACGCCAGCAGTGAGTGAGGGGGAAGGGTGCCGGCGGGTGGGGAGGGCACCGGCTGACTCGCCCCCCACCCCCATGGGGGTTTCCTGGATGGGGGAAGGTGCCCAGCACTGGACCGTGTGTGGTAGTAGCTGCCTCTTGTTTGTGCCCCAGCCTTGTGGGTCCCCTTGGGACAGCAGGTTCCAGGCATCTGGGCACCCCGTAAGAGTGCGCTGCCGCAGGGCACAGGCTGGGGGTGGGGGGCAATCGTCCCCAACTCCCCTGCAGAGAAGGGGTGGGCCTCTTTGGCAGAGCGCACTGGGCAGGCCCACAGCCCCAATCCCACCTGTCTCCCCCAAAGCCCCGTCGGAGGAGGAGGAGGAGAGCCAGGCTGGGGAGCTGGAGATGGTGGAGGTGACGCTGAGCACGCTGCAGCTCCGGGAGTTTGAGGTGACACCTAAGCGAAGCCGCAAGAGGAGGAGGAAGAAAGACAAAGTGGGGAGAGGTGAGAACGGGGCTAACGTGGGGGTGTTTGTGTGTGTGTGTGTGGGGGGGGGGGTGTATGAGCAGGCGGAAGCTGCTGGCTTCCCTGCCTTTGCCCTGGGGGCGGGGGGCAGCTGCATGCCCCCGGGATGGCGGGGAGGTGTTGGCCCCGGGCTGTGTTTCTATCCCTCTCCCGGCCCTTCCAGGAGCAGGGGCCCGCGCCGAGGGGCCAGGAGGCCAGGAAGAGCCCGAGGGCTCAGCACCCCAGCCGGGAGCAGAGACGGTGGCAGACCCTCAGGAAGGGCCTGGGGCAGAGCCTGCTCCCTGGGGGAAAGGAGGTAAGTCAGGCCGGGCCGTGCTGCTGTCTCTGCCCTGCCCGTGTGTGCCACGTTGGGGTTACGTGGGCTCAGGCCGCTCCTCCCCCTGCACCCTCCCACGTGCTGCTGGGTGCGAGCAGAGGCTGGGGAGCCAAAGAGGCAGAGTGGTGACCGAACAGAGCGATCCGGATCACCCAGCCTGCGCTGAAATACCGGCAGCTGGAAAGGCCCACTCCTAGAGCGAGGGCTGCAGGCCACGCCGTGCAGTGGGGGCTGTATCTTGGCAGCTGGGCCTCAGGAAAGGACTGGGGGGGTCAGTGGTAAATGGCTGAGCAAAGGGCTAACGTGACCCTTGGGGTGTGAACTGGGCAGAGAGGAGGGGATTTTACCTCTGTACGCGGCCTTGGGGAGACTGACCCTGGGGTCCTGTGTCCAGTTCTGGGGGTCCACATTTTAAGTAGGATGTGGAAAAACCGGAGCGGTGCAGAGAGGAGCCCCAGAAATGATTGACGGCCCCTTGCACTGAGACCTGTAGGGAGCGCTGTCTGCATCCCTTACGGAGAGGTGGTGATCAGGGACTGTCACCTCTTGGGGGAGAGCCCGGCCGAGACAGGCAGAGCCAGTGGCCCGACAAACGAGAAGCTGGTGCACCTCGCTAACCTGGCAGGTCGTTAACCACAGCGTCTCCTCTCTCGCTGGCTTCACATCCGGCCTGGTGCCATCCTGGAGCACCCTTTAGCCTCACCCGGGTGACGGGAGGGGGGCGCACTCTGGTGAGTGCCGCACAGGGGTCAGACGCTGCGGGTCCCCGAGCAGGTTGTTCCCTGGGGGAATTCCTGGCTTTGGGGTGGGGGAGGAGCTGGCTCAGGCAGTGCGCCTGTGCTGCTCGGGCCGGGGGGGGGGGCCCGGGGGTGGGTCTGATCTCCCCTGTCCCTTCCTGCCAGAAACACTCCTGGGCCAGCTCCGCGACGCCCTGTTCACGGCCTGCAAGACGGGGGACGTGGGGACGCTGCGGCACCTCCTGGGTGTGGCAGAGAGCGGGGCACCCCCAGCAGGCAGCGAGGATGGTGCCATGGGGCAGCCCCAAGGCCACCCTGGCAGGGTGCAGAGTGAGGGGTCGGAGCCCAACCGCGCAGCCCCCGGGCTCCTCTCGCTGCTCAGCGAGCCCATCGACGGCACCGGCTTCACCCTGCTGCACGTGGCGGCTGCGGCAGGGAAGGGGGCGGCTGTGCGACTGCTGCTGGAGGCTGGTGCCGACCCTGCGCTCAGGTACAGCCAGCCCCGAGCCCAGCGCTCTGGGCGGTCACCCACCCCTAAGGCTGGTGGGCCCGGGGGCCTGTGGGAAGCTGCCCTCTGCCTGCAGCCTGTTTAAAAAAAATAGCTACATCTCTCTCTATATCATGGAATTGAAAGGGACCAGTTGAAAAGGTTGTTGAGTCCAGTCCTTGCCCCAGATCCCTAAGTGACCCCTTCAAGGATTGAACTCACAACCCTGGGGTTAGCAGGCCAATGCTCAAACCACTGAGCTATCCCTCCCCTGCTCCAGGGCATCTAGCAAGCTGGGTGGGTGGGCTGGTCTGGGAGCTGGGTGGGGGTCCCCTTCCCAGCTCTCCCCAGGACTCAGCGGCCCCAAGGGGGCCTGGCTGGCTTGTGGGGCTGCCCGTTCTGCGGGGGGGCAGCCTGCCAAAGGGAAGCAGCAAGCCCTGGCCTATCCTGGCCCTGAGCCGCTCTCTGCTTGGCTCCCAGGGACTGGCAGGAGCGGCCCCCGTACTGTGTCTCTGCCGACAAGTCGACACGCAACGTCTTCCGCAAGTTCATGGTGGATCACCCAGCCAAGTACGACTACGGGCAGGCCAAGGTGGGTGCCTCCCGCTGCCCTTCCAGCCCGGAGATCCCTCCCTGGCACCTTAGGACAGCTGGGGGGAGCTCAAATCCCCCCCCACCCCGGGGTGCCTGAGCCCTCTCTGGGGAGCACTAATCCGGCTCCCGCCTGCTGGTCCCCCTCACGCACTCTGAGGCCCTGCCCCTCGGCTGCACCTGCCCCGCTCTGAGTTGGGGGGAGGGAGCCGTGCGAGGAGCCAGGAGGGGCCATAGCGTTAAGGCCGGTGCGTAAAAGCGAGGAACTCAGCCCCCATCTGGTGCAAGCAGCTGTGGGGGCTGTTAGCAGAGACAGGGAGGGGCTGCCAGGACCCCCCCCCCCCCCCCACTGCCCAGGGTGACGGAGCCCGTCCTGCCCCAGGTGCCCGGGCCCCTGACGGCGGAGATGGAGGCCAGGCGGCTGGAGAAGCAGCGGGCGCAGAGAGTGCAGCGGAAGCAGCGGGCACAGGAGCTGAGGGAGCAGCAGCAGCGGCTGGCGCAGGAGCAGGAGGAGAAGCGGCGCTTTGCGGCCCTGCCAGACCGAGAGAAGGTGAGGCCTGGGGCGCCCGCACACCCCGTCCCCCCGTGGGGGGCACCCTGCCGGCTCAGACCCAGCCGGGGCCCCAGGGCTCACCCCACTCACTGAGGCTCCGGCTCTCTGCTCCTCAGAGGGCCCTCGCTGCCGAGCGGAGACTGGCTGCCCAGCTGCCGGACACGGGCGCGGCTCTCGCCAACCCCAGGTAACGGGGTCCTGGGCACTGAACCTGCTGTGGGCTGGGGGGGGGAACCGGGGGAGGCACTGGGGGGAGGGGATGCGAGGCGGGCACCGGGGAGGCACCGTTCCCCTGGGGGGCTGCCAGATCCCCTCTCCAGTTGCTGGCAGGGACCGGGACTGGGCCCCAGCCCCCTGCCCATGCTGTCCCTTCTGGTTTGTGCAGGCGCTGCTGGCAGTGCGGGGAGTCCCTGCTGGGCCGGATCCCCTTCCACTACCTCGACTTCTCCTTCTGCTCCACGGGCTGCCTGCAGACCCACCGCCGGGGCCGCACCGGCCCCACCTAGCGCCCGCGCCAGGCCGGCCAAGGCAGGGGGCTGCCACGTGTGGAAACGGACAGTCGCCTGCTGGGGGGGAGGGGAGGCGCTGGGCACTCCCGGGGGGCTGAGCCCAAGTCCCAGCCTCCTTCCCAGCCCAGGGGGCAGGCCCCTGCCCATGTCCCCGCCTCGAGGGGAAGGGTGGGTTGGGTGGGGGGACGAGCATCCACCCTTGGGCGGGAGCATCAGTACCACAAGGGGCAGGGCCCTGGGTTGGGGCAGGGGGAGCAGGCTGCAGCTGGGGGCAGCGTGGCTGGTGGATCGATGGAGGAGGGACCAGGCCGCCTTGCCCTGTGCTGTGCGAACCGCCTGAGGGCTCCAGCTCCCGGGGCCAGGCAGCTGGGTGGCCCACACGCCGGGGAGGAGGTGGTTAATGACGGGCAGCTTGGCTCAGAACAGCGCCCCCCATGGGCAGCAGCTCATTGCCTTGGGTGGGAGCTCGCTGCAGCACCCTGGGCCCTGCCTGGCACCCGTGAGTCCTGCCCGCTCCAGGCCCCTGCAGCTCAGCCTAGCCTCCAGCTGCCCTTGCTCCTGGACCTGGCGAAGACGGGGGAGTGATATAGCCCCCCTGTGCCCAAGGCCCTGGTCACCCCCTGCATGCTGGCGGCCATGCTGCAGACGGGTGCCCGGTACCTTGACCCCAGGACTCTGAGCAAGCCCCCCACTGGCCCTTGAGTGCCCCCAGCCTCTGGCTCAGGGCAGCTCAGCCGGCGCCCCCCAGGGTCAGTCCGAGCTGTTCACGGCCCATGAGGTTTGCTGTGAACCACCCTGGGGCGTGCGCAACGCCAGGGTGACAGAACACGCCGGGCAGGGCAGGGAAGGCACAAGATTTTGCTTTAACGGGTAATAAAATGTAACCCCCAGTGCCCAGCCGGGGGGGCGTGAGCCAGCAGGCAGGAAACCGGCTCCCCTGGCATTGCTGCCTCTGCCCCCCACCCCGGCAAGCGGCCACGACGCCCCCCAAACCTGGCAATAAAGGGCAAGCTGCAGGCAGTGAACTCTGTGTCTCCATTCGGCGGGGCTCCGGGGGCTGGGACGGATACCTGCCCGTCCCAAGGGGCTACAGGCGGGCTCTGCCGCTGGCAGAGGGACAGGCTCTGCCCGCTGGGGGCTGGCCCAGCCAGTACCTGCTACTTCACCAGGAGCAAGGCTGTCCCCCTCCTCTGTGGCTGCAAGGGGCCCTGGCCTTGCCCTGTGAGTGAGGGTGGGGGCAGCCGGCAGGACTCCCCCGCCCCTGCTGGCCACGCCCGGTGGGGCCAGGAGATTTGGGCATCGCCAAGGCACAGGAGGATGTCCAAAGGCACCTGCACTGTAGCCAGTTGTGCCAGGGCCCTGGGCTGGGGGAGCCCATGGGGCCCAGGAGGCACCGGGGCGTGCGTTAGGGAGGTGGCAGTTTGGTCCCAGCCTCGGGGCTGACGGTCTGGTTGAGCAGGGGCCGGTCCAGGAACAGCACGAAGGGCCGGGTGGGGGCCCCCTCCAGCTCCAGCAGGGTGATGTTGTTGGGGGCCGAGGCGCTCAGCAGCGAGCCAGGCACGAAGAGCGTCTGCTGGGGGCCCCGGGCCGGCCAGTACCGGCCCACGTTGAAGCCGTTTATCCAGAGCTGGCCCTGGAGGGGCAGAGAAAGGGCATGAGTGTGGGGGGGGCATTCTCAGCCTGGCACACTGCCCCCCTGCCTCCCATCCCCCTGCCTGCTACCTCCACCCCAAACACCTGCCCGGTGCCCTCTCCCCCGATCTCTCCCCTCCCCCCCCCTCCCCCGCAGTGGGGAGCGAGCAGCTGTGACGTTGCAGTGGGAGAACTGCCCACCAAGCCAGGCCCCAGCCAGCCCCCCCTGCCCTCAGCGGTACCTTGCTCCAGCCAGGGAACTTCACGAAGGTGTCCCAGGCGATGCCAGGGGTCTGGAAGGCCCCAGTGTAGAGAACCGGCCCCAGCCTGGCCCTGCTCCCCTCAGCCTGGGGGGTGAGCGGGGGCCAGCCCCGCATCACAGCCGAGTCTACGTCCAGGGGGTAAATCAGCCAGTCGCTGAGCAGGGCCGAGTCCAGGGAGAGATTCTGGCGCAGGCCCTGCGAACACGGGGACAGGAGACCAGTGGGGAGGGAGCGGACGGCCCTGCCCGTGGGCTTGCCCCCCTTTCCCCCTTGGCTGCCCCATCCCCACTGCTCCCCGCACAGGGCGAACCCCGCTCCCCGGCGTCCAAAGGCAGCGCAGGGCCATGCCAGGAGGGGCTGCCACCTGGGGAGGCTGCCCAGCCCTGCTCCATGCCTGGCTCCACCAGCTGCTGCCCCATCCCTGCCCAGCCCCTCCCTAGTTCTGCAGGGGCGGCAGGCACTGAGGATGCCCAGCTCAGGGGGCACCTGGCAGCAGCGCGCCCACCTCCCGTCCCACCCCTCACCTTGAAGTCGCTGGCGTTCACACCAAAGTTGATCCTGCCCATGTTCTCCACCAGCAGGTCCAGTGTGGCGCCAGCCTGGCCTGTGATGTTCAGTGTCGTCTGCCCGTCGCGCTCCAGTCTCCCCTGGTACTCCTGGCGCCAGGCAGGCATGGGGAATCGGGTCAGCACCAGCCTCCTCTCCCCCAAAGCCCCTCGGTGCCAGCCTTCCAGGGCCGGTCTGGGCCCCCCCCACTCCCTGCACACACTGGGACAGGCGACCACCAGACAGACTCTCCCCAGCAGCAGGCAGGCAGAACCAGCTCCCAGGTCTCCCTCCCATGTGGATACCCTGTGGGGTGAACGCGAAAGCAACCACACCCCCCCACCCGCCAGATCCACCCCACAGCAGAGATGGGACCAGGGCAAAGGCCAACAGGCTCCGGGGGCCAAGTGCAGGAGATGTGCCTAGAAGCAGGGACCCCTGCAAGGGTGGCACAGCCCCCCACCCCAGGCTGCTTCCAGCACTGCCAGCCCGTCCGCCCCACGGGCACTAACCCCCCTGCTGCACAGAGAGGGGCTGGGCATTGCCCCCCAGGGCCCAGGAGCAGAACGGTACGCACCCTGTTGAGCAGCACGTAGGCGCGGTCGCAGACGCCGTTGGGAGGGGAGCTCAGAGGGGCTGGATCCCAGACGTCCCGGGGCAGGCGCGTCCGGTACAGGACGAAGCCATGAGCCTGCAGCAGAGCGGAGGGTGAGAGCCCCGTGGGTGCAGGGGGCCGAGGGGCTGCCCATGGGAAACCCTCTCCAGGGCCTCCCGTCTGCAGCAGGCCCAGCTCCTTCCTTCCCAGGGAAAGCCTTGGCACAGGCGAGGAGCCTGGCGCCAGGACCCTGTGCCCACCCCGCCCCTCACCTGTTTCACGGCCTCGAAGGTGAGGGGGAACCGGCTCCGGATGGGCCCGCCGGGGCACAGCACGTCCAGCAGCTCCAGCACCTCGCCCTGCTGCAAGAGAGGAGAGGGGCAGGGTGGGTGGGGGCCTCCCGGGGCAGGGGGGCAGCTCCCAGGGCAGCCACTCACCTTCTGCAGGGGCACGGGGCCGTAGGCGTACTTGGGGGTGGCGGGCGGCATCGGACCCTCAGGCAGGGGCTGGAACTGAACAGCAAACCCCCGTTAGGAGCCGGCCAGGCTGGGTCAGGGGCATGCCCCCCATGCGAATGCCATGGAAGGGGGGCAGGGGGCCGGAGCTGTGCCTGGCACCCCAGCTCTTTGGGCTCAGAGTCATTAACCCAGGGCACCCGCCAGGGGGCACCCCACTCCCTCTGCCCTGCCAGGGCAGCCCTCAGCCTGCAGTGAGCAGGGCATTACGGTGCTGGCACGGCTGGGGCTGGCAGGACAGAGCCCTGCCCCTGACACAGGCAGCAGCGCCGGCTCTGCGCTCTGCCCGGGGCTCCGCGAGGTGCCGGGCGATGGCGAGGGTGGTTCCCCCCCGGCCCGCTGGGCTCAGTACCTTGCTGATGACCGTCCGGATGGCAAACAGCTTCGCGGTGGGGTCGCCTGCCTCCGAGAGCGGCGCGTCGTAGTCGTAGCTGGTGGTGACTGGCTTGTAGCAGCCCTTGTAGTCGGCACCTGGCCAAGGCAGGCGGAGTGAGCTGCGGCTGGGCCCTGCCGTGCCCCTTCCTGGGCCCTGCCGTGCCCCCCACTGGCTCGGGGCCTGCAGCCTGGCAAGCCGAGGGAGATGGGGGCAAGGGCCAGGGGCTGCTGGGAGCTCCGTGGGAACGGGGCCTGGCCCGCGGCACGGAAACCACACGGACCGTGGCCTGGTGCGTTCGTGGAGGATGGGGGCCGGTGCTGGCATGGGCCACAGGGGCCCCCGTGCAGCACTGCTGACAGCAGAGAGCACCCCGGGGATGGGCAGAGAAGGGGCTAGCTGGACTAGGCCCCAGTAGGATGGGCAAATGCCCAGGTACCACAGCCCTGCAGGGACCCGCCAGGCAGCACCTGCCAGCCCTGTGCCCTCCATGGGTCCCCTGCTCCCCACGGGCAGGGGGGGACGACTCACCGCTCCAGTAGCCAAAGTTGGTGCCCCCCTGGAACATGTACCTACATGATAACCCAGAGGCGGCCATCAGAGCCCAGCGCGGCCCCACCAGCCCCCAGTGGCTAGCGCAGACACCCCCCTCCTTTCTGAGCCCACCCGGCTTGACTCCACGGGGACTCCCCAGTTCCCACCGTGGGCTGGAAATCACCAAATGCAGCCAGCCGTGTAAACCGGCTACTGCCCAAGGGAAAGGGCCAGAGCCTCAGGGGAGCATGGGACAGAGAGCGCCCCCGGGAGCGGGCCTGGGGTGTGGGAGAGGGGAGGCAGGAAGGAGAGGACGGGTTGCACTGGGGCCTCCTGCGTGGGGCAGGGAAGGGGGAGCTCCTCTCCCCAGCCTGGGGGAGCCCCGGGGCCCTTTGCTGCCAATCCCCCGTGCAGGGAGCGGGGGCCAGAATCGTGCCAGGGCTGCAGCACCAACCTGCACGGCAGGGTTGGCACCTGGCTCAGCCAGGGGACACCTGGGCGCTGGGCGTGGCGCAGAGATGGGGAACCAGGGGCAGCAGCCCCAGAGCTCCGGCCGCATGGGGTCCCCTGGGGCAGGGACAGCCGAACCCCAGTGCCGAGGGCAGCACATGTGGGGCTGGCCAAACCCCAGCAGTGGATGGCCCTGGCCCCCCAGCCCTGGCAGCTCAATTCCCCCCTCACTCCAGCACGACAGCCCTGGGGCCGGACCCAACAGAACCTCCCCACGCAGCCCTGGGCAGAGGAACCGGGGCCTGGTGCCCGCTGGGATCCAGCAGCAGCCGACCCGCCCAGGGCCGCCCCCCAGCCCAGCCCCCCACGCGGCCGGACAGTCACATGTTGACGTTGGCTCCCAGCTGCAGCATGTCCTGGAGACCCTGAGCCACCTGCGCAGGGCTGCTGCCGGCGTGCGGCTCTCCCCAGTAGTCCAGCCAGCCCGTGTAGTACTCCGAGTTCACCTGGGTCAGACGGGCCGTTACCCACAGCCCCGGCAGCCAGCCAGGGCCCCCCACACCCAGCAGCCACCAGAGGGAGTCGCTCCAGGCACCGGGCAGCGCCGCCCCCCAGCACTGAGCCTGCAGCAGTTGCTTCTGAGACAAGGGAGTCCAGAGCCCCCTGCCCAGACCCCCTGTGCCCCACGGAGCCCCCTACGCCCCCCCACAGAGCCTGTCCATGCCCCAGAGCGACATCCCCCAGAGCCCTTCTGAGCACAGAGCTCCTGCCACAACCAACCCCCCAAGCACCTGCCCCCCACGGCCCACGGGGGCCCACTCTCACCAGAGGTCCCTTGGGTTCATAGAGTCGCTGAGGGGCAAATGCGGCTGTGACGTTGGGGCCTGGGGGACAGAAGGGGGCAGGTCAGTGCAGGGTCCCGTGCCCCCATCGGGCTGGCTGCCAGTCCCCCTTCCCTCCACCCCCACACCGTCCTGCCCCCCGTCTGAGCCAGCCCCTCCTCTGTCCCGCCCACACATCCGAGCCAGGCCTCCCCCCTGCCGTCCTGCCCCTCGTCTGAGCCAGCCCCCCTCGCCATCCTGCTCCCCCCAGTTAAGCCAGTGCCCCCCCATCCTGCCCGAGCCAGCCCCCGCCCAGGGGCACCTGGCCCGAAGTCCACGGTGGCGTAGAGCCCCTGCAGGGTGCCGCACCGCAGCTCGGCGGCGCTGTTGCCGTCGGTGGTGAAGAGCAGCACGTCGGGCCCCAGCCGGGCGCGGAAGGCGGCCAGCAGGTGACGCAGGTAGTCGTAGTCGCAGGCGGAGTAGCTCCCATACTCGTTCTCCACCTGCGGGGCAGGCGGCCGTGAGGGGGCGGCACCGTGAGACCCTGGGCCGCCGCTGCGGGGAGGGTCGACCTGCACGGCCCTGGCCAAGAGACGGGACGAGTCCCCCCCACGCAGCCCCACCGCCGTTGCTCTGCCAGCCCCAGGGCACCTCACTCACTTCACCTGCTGGCCCCAGATCCTGGCCTTCCATGGCCTCCCCCCCGGCTAGCCTCCTGCCAGCTCTGACAGCGCCCCTCGATCCCGGCCCGCAGCCCCCTGCTAGTCCAGCCCCCCACAGCTCTGCCAGTGCCCCTCAATCCCGACCCGCTGCCCCCTGCTAGACCAGCCCTGGGCTCCCCCCACCAGCTCTGCCGGTGCCCCTCATTCCCAACCCGCTGCCCCCTGCTACCTGAGCCCTGGGCTCCCCCCACCAGCTCTGCCAGTGCCCCTCAATCCCGACCCGCAGGCCCCCGTATCCCTCCTGTTATTTCAGACCCTCCCTCACTTGTTCTGAGGAGCTCAGTGCCCGGGACCCCTACACCCGATGGCTGGGGGATGGTTCCTGCCTCCACCCCCTAGAGGTGAATCCAGGTCCCAGAGATGGACAGATGGGGGGAGGGGCAGGCTTTAGCTAATAGCTCCAGTTCACGCCCCCACCCAGTGCCCCCCACGCATGGCTCCCCCTGCACAGCCCCAGCCTCGGGGGGGGGGGGGTTACAGGGGCAGGGGGCTCCAGAGCGATGGGGGTTACAGTGTAAGGCCTAAGGCCTTTCTCTGCAGCCCTATTAGGAGAGCAGCAGCCGTTAGTGGAGAAGCAGGAAGTCACCTCCTCACATCCCATCTAATGACATTAAACGATGTACGATCCGGCTGGGAAGGAGGAGACCCCGTCCGAATGGCCCACGATCCCCAGATACAGAAACTGAGCGTAAGCTGGTTACAGAAAACTTAGTTTGACAGCAGCCTGTCTGGCAAGAAACCTCTTATCAACAGTTGTGGTTGTGAAACCCTCATTTCTTTCTTGTTTTATCTTTATGGTCCCCACTTCCCTACTGTTTATCTGTCCGGTCTCTGTCTGGTTCTTGGATTGTTTCTGTCGGTTACATAATTAATTTAGCTAGGTGTCAGTTAATGAAGGTGGTGGGGGAGGGTTGGTTAGAGAATTTTGTTACAGTGTTAGGACTGGTTAGTAACATTTTAGTATAAGGATGGGTTACGGTGCAGCTAAGCAGGACTCAAGTTTCACTTTATAAACTGGGGTCCAAAAGGAAGTTCTTGGGAACCGACTCCAGGACACAGCCCGAGATCAGAGCTGCCAGACCCCAACACTCAGCCAATGACACTGGGCAGAAACCGGAGTCCCCCAGATGGCCTGATCCTGACTGGCCAGCGGGGAAAAGTTCATCTGTCTGACTGGGAGCGGTGAGCAGTGTCTGTGTAGCGTGTGCGTCTGGGTTGGGGATTGTTAATAAATAGAGGTGATGTGGGATATTACTGCGTGAGGCTCTTGCACTGGTAAAAGCCCCTAAACCCACAAAAGATTAAGGCCTGAGTCCACAGGGAATGGGTGTGTGCTCTGAGCCCAGAGGAGTAGAGCCCGGAGCCCATGGAGGGGTAAAGTTCGGTGCCTTGCGCCTGGAGCCCTAGGAACTGGGAAAGGGTGGGACATCCTAGAGAGTGCGAGTAACAGAGAATTTTGTGCAGGTAACCACAGGGACAGGGGGCTCTGTGGGGGACAGGGGTTATGGGGACGGGGGACTCCAGAGCAATAGGGGTTGCAGGGGGCTCTGTGGGGGACAGCACAGAGGGCTCTGGGGTGCTGGGATAGGCTGGGAAAGAAGCAGTGAGCCAGGGAAGGGACCTTGAGCCCCCCACCCCACCCCACCCACCTGGATACTGATGATGTTCCCTCCGTTCTGGTACAACCGGGGCTTGATCCTGGGCAGCAGGACGTCCAGCCAGGAATCCACGGCCTGCAGGTAATCTGGGAGCAGAGACAGCAGCTGGGTTCGTGTGAGATCCAGGAGCCTGCCGTGGTTTGTGTGCAGGGCACAGGGCGCTGGCAGAGCCCGCCAGCCTTTCCTAGCTCACCCAGGGTGGGAGGCTGATGCCCGTCTCCAGGGGGCGGCGGGGAGGGAGGGGGAAGAGAAGGAGCCCAGCTGCTCTGCATTCGGGGCGCCAAGGATGGAGAGAGGACTAGCAGGTAAATGCCGGAGCCCCACAGCGGCCTGGCACCAACTAAGTGGCCCTGTGTGGCTGAGCGCAGGAGCCCGGTGGGCTGGTCCCTGTGGGACGCCCCTTACCTGGGTCAGAGGAGCGCAGGACAATGTCTGGTTTCCACAGCAGCCAGGCAGGGAGGCCGCCCTAGAGAAACAGCCCAGTGGAGAAAGAGACTCGTCAGTCCCCGGAGACATGGCAGGTCTGGGTCAAGTGGAGGGAGCAGGAAGGTCTCATTGGCCTGCGTCACAGACCCACCACCATGAAGGGGTCAGAATTCAGGGGCAGCAGCAGAGCTGGGGGGACCCCAGGGCTGGGCTAGCAGGGGCTGCGGGTCGGGAGTGAGGGGAACTGGCAGAGCTGGGGGGACCCCAGGGCCGGGCTAGCAGGGGCTGTGGGTCGGGAGTGAGGGGCACCGGCAGAGCTGGGGGGCAGGGCTGGGCTAGCAGGG
>NC_048308.1:253183-263417 GCF_013100865.1 Trachemys scripta elegans | reverse complement strand
CCCCCCCCCCCAAATATCCCATTGGACAGGCTGCATACCAGCTTCCGGATCCTGTCCAACACTTGGTCAATGATCTCCTTGCCGATGGTGTAGTGCCCACGGGCATAGTTATTGGCAGCATCTTCCTTGCCGGTGATGAGCTGCTCTGGATGGAAGAGCTGGCGGTAGATGCCGGTCCGAATCTCATCTGGAAGAGACGAGAGGGGTGTGGGACAGGACTCTAGGCCAGTCATGGTCTCCCCCCCCCTTACAGGCTGTCTGTACCCCACCCCCAGCTCCTGCCCCAGCCTGGCCTCACTGGGCTGGCTGCTCATGCCCTCTGAACAGTCCTCTGCGCGCCCCACTGACATTAGCAGAGGCTGGTGCACCGAGCTGGCCTGCTAGCGCAGGGGTGGAGGATGGCTGGCCTCCACCCAACAGGGCAGGCTGCCCCAGGCCCTCAGGGCGTGGCAGGGGGCCCAGTATTTCACCAACACCAGGAAATGGTACCTGCTGCCCCCAAGGAGTTCAGTCTAGCCCTGAGCGGACCTGCCAGCTGGCAGGTCCTCTGGGCACCACACCTGGGTCCTGGGTAAGGAGCATCATACACAGCGCTTCTCATCCTCCGATCACTCCCCTGCAGCGGGGAAGGCCAGTCCCAGTCCGGGCAGAAGGGCCTGGCACAGAGCTAGGGCAGGAGTGACCGAAGCCGCACTAGCAGCTACGCTGCATGGCAGTCTAGAAGGCAGACGTGGCTCTAGCCGGGGACCTGAATTCTTCACGAGCGAGCAGGGCTCCCCTCACTCACCGATCACGGTGGGTTCCAGGTCCACGAAGATCGCCCTGGGGACGTGCTTCCCGGCACCTGTCTCACAGAAGAAGGTGGTAAAGGAGTCGTCCCCTCCCCCGATGGTCTTCTCACTGGGCATCTGCCCATCGGGCTGGATGCCGTGCTCCAGGCAGTACAGCTCCCAGCAGGTGTTGCCCATCTGGACGCCGGCCTGGCCGACATGGACTGAGATACATTCACGCTGCAGAGAGAGAGAAGAGCCATTGAGGTGCCTCTCCAGGACAGTGGACCCAGAGCCCCATGCCAGTGTTGGTGGTGAGGTGGGGCCCACGGTTCCCCCACACTCCTGGGGGGGGAGGGGATCTCCATTCAGTGAGGGCCAGACAGCCTGGGACATCAGTGCCTGCTGGTCAGCACAGCTGGAGAAGGGACCTGGGTTTGGAGACCAGTCCCTCTACCAGTGCCCCCTGCCCCAGAGCAGAGGGAGCCCGGGCTGCTTGCTCCCTGCAGCCACTGACTCTGGTGCCCAGCGCTGCCGAGGAAAACGCTGCAGGCGGCGACTGGCTGCCACGCTGCAGCTCCGCACAGACTGCAGGTGTGGGGGAGGAGCACAGCCGTGCCGCACGTACACAGAGCAGGCCCTGCCCTAGATCTAGCAGCAGTCACACGCCCTGCTGATAGAAGCCCCGGGCCATGCTGCCCACCGCCGCCGAGCACTGAGGGAGCTCCCTGCCACAGGGACCAAGGGGGCACTTGCCCCCTTGCCAAGGACAGCCATCGAGCAGGGGAGGAATAGCGGCCCAGGAAGGGGGAGTGACTCACCCAAGGCCACAGTGCCTCGGTGGCAGAGCTGGGCTCGAACTCCTAGGTGGTGCCCATCCCCCAGCCCCCTCGCTGGCCGAGGGCTGCAGCAGCCCCTGCCAGCTTACGGCCGGGTCAGGTCGGAGGCTTGGCTGTCCCTGTCCCTGCAGAGCCTGGCTGCTCGCTGCAGCGGGAGGGGAGGGGCCAGCACTGCAGCGGGGCTCCAGCATCAGGCAGGTGCTGAGCTGACAAGCACATACCTAATGCATGAGCTACAGTCCCACCCACCCTCGCTGCTCCCAGCCAGCCTGGGCACACGCCGTTCCCAATCCCACGGGAACCCAGCGCGGGCAGGGCTGCAGATCAGGACATCAGCAGAGCTGCAGGGAGGCTGCCCAGTACCCACCAGTGCTGTAATGGGCAATAAGGCCCTTCTGCCCAGCAGCACAGAGCTGTGCCCCCCCTCCCCAGGGCTGGGGGAGCCCAGGCAGGGCTGTGGGGAGGGGACGACAGGGGTAGTGGGTTCAGCTGTGCCCACAACAGCACAGGGGCTGTTCGCACAGAGCCAGCTGCATCGGGTGGGCGCTGGGGTCAGGGGCACAGCCCTGCTGCACAGCCGATGACGTGGACACTGCCTTGCTGCCCCCAAATTGTGGGGGATGCAGAACCCTTTCCTAAAGGCTCCCCTCCCCCCCCACACCCCAGGGCTCCTGCCCCATAGCAGCTCTGACCTCCAGGCCTGCAAGGCCAGACAGAGGCCTCTGGTCACTCAGGCCCTCCCCCACCCACAAGCAAGGAAGCCACCTGTACCAGCGACGGGGCTCCCAGGGAGGGGGGCACAAGCAGGCTCCAGCCCTCAGGAGCAGCAGGGGTGCCCTAGCAGGTCTGGGTTGGGGGCCTGGATTCCTGCAGCAGCCAGAGGTCCAAGCCAGTGAGGCCCCTCCGCAGCATCCGCCCCAAACTCGAGATGTTTATGGGGAAGCCACAAGGAGGAAGCACCCAGCTCTGTGCAGCTGCCACCTCATAGCAGCCCTCCCCCAGGCCCCAGCTGCATGTCCCCTTCTCTGAGCGCAGCCCACGGAGGCCTCTGCTGCACCCGTCACCCACCGGGTCCCCACCAGGGCAGCAGTGCCAGAGCGCTCGATGGACCTACACCGACCCCAGCCTCCAGTCACGCCTCAGAGCCCGGCCGCTGGAGCCGTGCCACTCTGCAGCCCGTTCCGGCTGGTCCCAGGATCGGTCTCTGCCGCGAGCGACTCCCTGCAGGGCGGGGGTGACAGTTCTCCCAGAGGTGCGGGATTCACACTGGAAGTAGGGGGCTGTGGGTCAGGATTGAGGGGCATCAGCAGAGCTGGTGACATTCTCCAGGCCATGCCAGCGCTGAACCCAAGCGGGTGACACCATCTCCAGCTCCCAGCCTGTTCATACCGCCCCCACCCCGCCCCGGGGGGAAGTCACCGCTCCACTACGCAGCAGAAATTTGAAAACACACAGACCAACCAGGAAGGGTTGTGAAATCACCAGCCCCACCCTCCAGCCTCGCACAGCCTCCATCGCCACCAGCCAGACAGTCACTCCCGCCATCCGCACTGAGGGCAGAAAACCCCCTTGCCCAGGAGCCGATAACCCCTGCGGCCAGGGTGCAACGGGACCCCTGTGCCACTGCAGCACGGGTGCCCCCGGCAGGGAGACCACCCAGCTTTGGGTGCATGGAGCTGGGTTAGCCCGTGGGCCTGGACTCCTCCGTGGAGGGGGCAGGGGTGTCTAGCTGCACTCCCGCTCAGCCCCGAAGGGCTCCCGGGCAGGGCACAGCTAAGGGGGCAGAGGTGGGGCACACAGCCGTGCCCTTGCCTGGCTCCTCCAGGGGCACAGCCCGAGTTCAGAGACAGGAAACGGGGCAGGTGCCGAGTCTCCTCGGAAGGTGCCAGGTGCAGGCCAAGGCCTCGCCACGAGGCGGGAAAACCGGCTCAGCCACTGGCCAGGCAGTCGAGGGTGTCACCTGGAGGGCCCTTCCCGCAGGCACGGGGCGGGGGGGCTACTCCCTTAAAGCTGCCCCCCCAGCTCATTCACACTCCCTGAACCCCCAAAGAGCCCCCCCGTGCCCCCCCCCAGACAGGCTGCCATTACCTAGTTTGGCCAGGAGCCCGGCCGAGCTATTTCCAGGAGAGCCCCCAGCCTATTAATAACCCCCCCCGCCAGACACAGCCGCACCCCCGTGTCCTTTGAGTCGGGCCGGGCGCCAATGCCCCCCCCGTGCAGCTGCCCCTGCTCGTCTGGAGCAAGCGCAGCCATGCGGGGGGGGCGGTGCCCAGGAGCCTGGCTGGGGGGTGCCCGCACACGGGGGGGCCTCACTGCGCTGGCGCCAGCCTCTGGCCCGGTCACCCTCCCCCGGCCCGGCCCAGCCCCGAGGGGAGGAGGGGCCAGGGCTCTGCCCCCCCCCCCGGCTCCCCGACCCCTCCCGAGTCAGGTCAGCCCCGGCCCCGCAGCCCCCGCGCCATGGAGAGGGGCTCGGCGCCCGCTGCGGAGCGCACGGGGCAGGGGCGCAGCGCGGCCGGGAGCGCACGGGGCAGGGGCAGGGGCCCGGGCACTGCGCGGGGGGCGAGGGACGCGACGTCCCGCACAGGATCCGCCCCCCCCCACCCGCCTGCTCCGGGGGCGCCCCGGGCCCCGCACTCACCATGACGCAGCAGTGGCCGGGATCTCACGTGAGTCTGCGCGACGAGGTCTCGGTGAGAAGCTTCGCCTACTGCAGTCCTGGCGCACCGGCCTTATATACCGGCCGGGCTGGGGCCGCCCACGGGCGGCATGACGAGTATGGCCGCGCCCACTCCCAGATTCGCACAGGGGCGTGGTTTGTTTTTGGGGGGGGGAGTCGTACACACTGTACCATGAAAGGGCCACCCTAAGATTAACCTCCCCCCGGAAAGCCCATGGTGTTACCCTCCTTCTCCCCCCCCCCGCCCAGGGGGAATGCGCTTCAATGTAGCAAAACCAGGTCTCTGAAAAGGGGATCTATGGGGAGCCCCTTCCAGGCTGGGCTCCAGCCCGGCTGCAGCGCGGAGCCCACTGCAGTCCCCTGCATCCTTGGGGAGCAGTGCAGCCGGGAGAGACTACAGGCCCCCGCATGCATGGCTGCAGCGTGCTCCCTGCAGAGAGGTGCATGGCCTGCCACCCCCCGGGGAAAGCTACCCCCGCCTTCGGGCAGCCTCTGTTTCTGTTGGCATATGTCTTAGAAATCGCTGGAATGTGGCTCCTGGTCTCCCAGTCCCAGGAGGTCTCTGACTCTCGGGGAAGGGAGCTGATCCTCTCACCCCAGGGTGTCGGGGGGCCCAAATGTTCTTCATGCCCAGGGTGCCAATAAATCCTAATCCACCTCTGCTCACTGAAGGTGTGTAGTGCTCCACCTTCAGCAGAGGGAGCTTTGCTGGGGATTTGAGTTAAATGCAGGTTAACAAAGCCAAAGCGACCGCAGAGCACTGCAAAGTGTTTCACTTACCCCTCGCCCACCTAACCGGGCTCACTGCTTCGGCATCCGTGATGCCACAAACCTACCCGTTCTGCAGTCGCCCATAGAGCCTCCCAGGAAAACCAGGTGAGACAAGACCCGAATTGCTAAGGGAAACACAAGCAGAAAAAACACTTTAGAAGCAAAGAAGGATTTTCCAGGCCTCTGAAGATCAGAGAGAAGGCGATATTAAAAAGGGGCCCCATTCCATGGCCGTTCCTTTGGCAGGTCCCCTTGCAGACAGGGCAGCCCCCAGCTGCCCCCCGAAATCACTCCCTGAGCTGCATTTGGTGCCTGGGCTGCACGTCTCACCCACTCTGCTAATTCCTTCCTACTCTTAATAAAAACGTATCGTTTGCTAACACGCTCGGAAACATCCTGCAGACCTGCGTCTCCATGCAATCCAGGCTGCTCTCGGACTCAGCGAGCAGGGCTTGGGCTTGCTAGGAAGGTTTATTAGACCCCATTTATTAGACCTGTCTAACTCACCTGGCCTGAGCACCAGCCAATCAAAGCCACCCAGCACCCCAGCATGTTACAAACCAACCCCAGCCTTTCTCAGCACCCTGACTTATGACTTTCCAGTGACAGGCTCGGTCATCTCTCTGCAGACACTTGCACCCGCGTTGTAACTTCAACGCCAGGCCTGCAGAGGCACTGTAAGAGTTTGCTTTTTGATTAAGTCACTGGGACCCCATGAAAAGTGCTTCTTTTTTGGACAAATTAAAGTGCGGAAAGTGAGTGATTTAAACCTCTCAGGTCATTCATGCCAACAGCACCGTTGCCATGAACGCTCAGAGCAGGTCTAACGGACGCTGTGCTTCTAAAGCAGCAGTGGGCTGTCTGCAGGGGGTCCCAGTGCTGCGACCGCTGCTGGAGCTGAACAGGGTCTAGCAGCAATGAGATGTTTTCCCAGAAATGTTTAAATTCATCCGGACACAAAGAAGGATGAATTTAAACCCAGGGAAGGTTGCTGGACTGCAGATGTCACCAACGGATGCAAACGTAACAATCGAGGTGATAAACAGTTACGTCAGTCAACACAACCGTTCCCAGAGAGTCATTATCAGTGGTTCACAGTCAG
This sequence comes from Trachemys scripta elegans, assembly GCF_013100865.1. NCBI lineage: Eukaryota > Metazoa > Chordata > Testudines > Emydidae > Trachemys > Trachemys scripta. Next base: position 257,258 of record NC_048308.1, on the reverse strand, counting down.
GCTGGAAGGGGTAACCAGTGGGGTCCCGCAGGGATCAGTTCTGGGTCCGGTTCTCTTCAATAGCTTCATCAGTGATTTAGATAATGGCATAGAGAATACACTTATATAGTTTGCAGATGATACCAAGCTGGGAGGGGTTGCAAGTGCTTTGGAGGGTAGGATTAAAATTCCAAATGATCTGGACAAACTGGAGAAATGGTCTGAAATCAATAGTACAAATGCAAAGTACTCCACTGAGGAAGGAACAATCAGTTGCACACATACAAACTGGGCAATGACTGCCTAGGAAGGAGCACTGCGGAAAGGGATCTGGGGGTCATAGTCGACCACAAGCTAAATATGAGTCAACAGTGTAACGCTGTTGCAAAAAAGTGAACATCATTCTGGGCTGTATTAGCAGGAGTGTTGTAAGCAAGACCCAAGAAGTAATTTTTCTGCTCTACTCCGCGCTGATTGGGCCTCAGCTGGAGTATTGTGTCCAGTTCTGGGCACCACGTTTCAGGAAAGATGTGGACAAAGTGGAGAAAGTCCAAAGGAGCAACAAAAATGAGGGAAGATTGAAAAAATTGGTTTTCTTTAGTTTGGTGAAGAGAAGCCTGAGAGGGAGGGGACATGGTAACAGTTTTCAAGTCCATAAAAGCTTATTAGAAGGAGGAGGAGAAAAATTGTTCTCGTTAACCTCTGAGGACAGGACAAGAGGCAAGGGGCTTAAATTGCAGCAAGGGCGGTTTAGGTTGGACATTAGGAAAAAGTTCCTAACTCTCCAGGTGGGGAAGCACTAGAATAAATTGCCTGGGGAGGTGGTGGAATCTCCATTACTGGAGATTGTTAAGAGCAGGTTGGACACACACCTGTCAGGGATGGGCTAGATGGGAATGTGAGCTGGGACGTGGGGAGAATCAGGAGCAGGGGGTGTGGGTGGAGATGAGGGGTTTGGTTGGGAAGGGACCAGGCTGCGTTTGAGACAGGGGACACGGTGGTGTCTTGCACAGCCCGGGAGGTGCCAATGCCTCAGCTCCCAGACGCTCGACTCTCTGGGCCCGGCGGCGCCGAGTATTCGAGCAGTAAATGAAAACCCGCCAATCTGACCCCCAGGAGCCCACAGCCCTCAGCTGTGCAAGGAGCTGCAGCTACTAAGCTCTCAGACGCACAATGCAGGTCAGGGACTGACAGGTGGAGTCTGACAAGTGCCTGACACCTTTGGGTGTTGTAAGTGCAGCCCAGGTCCCCACTGGTGTGAATTCTGCTGTGCAGGTCTTTCAAAGAGTCCTTGCACAGGGATTTTGGAGTGAAATTGCCCCTGTGCAGAGAGCCAGCAGCAAATGGCCCAGTCTATTGCTGGTGAAGTCACGATGGGCTAGGGCTCAGAAGCACCATCATCAAATACTTTGGCACATTTTGCAGACAGCAAGACGGTTGGGTAATACATAGACCCAGGGGGTTAGAAGGGACCGCACGGGTCATCTAGTCAATGCAGGACTTGTTGGGTCTAACCCATCCCAGACAGACGGCTCCAGCCTCCTCTCCAAAACCTCCAGTGAAGGGGCTTCCACAACCTCCCGAGGCGTCTGTGCCATTGTCTGACTGCTCTTCCAGTGGGGGAGTTTCTCCTGAGATTACCTAACTCTGCCCTGCTGTCGTTTGAACCCATCGCCTCTTGTCCTGCCCCCTGTGGCAAGAGAGAACAACTTTCTCCATCTTATTTATGGCAGCCTTTCAGGTATCTGAAAACCCCTATCCCGTCCCCCCCAATCGCCTCTTTTCCAAACTGAACATACCCAGTTCCTTCGGCCTTTGCTGGCACGGCTGCATCCCATCCCTGTGATCATCTTTGTCGCTCGCCTCTGGATCCTTTCCAGTTTCTCTGCATCCTTCCTGTACATCGGTGACCAAAACTGGACCCAGTTCTCCAGCTGCGGCCAAACAGTGCCGAGGAGCAGGTCTATCCCCTCCCGTGACTTGCAGGCTCTGCCTCCGTTAGAGCAACCAAACATTGCATTGGCTTTTTTTGCACCAGCATCGCATTGCCGACCCATGTTGCGGTTGTGAGTGTGACCCACCACAACTCCCAGCTCCTTCTCAGCTGTGCTGCTCCCAGCCAGGTCTCCCCCAGTCTGCGTTTGTGCATTTGGCTTTTCTTCCAAAGTGCAGCACCTTCCGCTTGGCTTTGGGGAATTTCATGTTGTTGTCTATAGCCCAGTTCTCCAAGTTCTCCAGATCCCTCTGAATTCTGGCTCTGGCCTCCGAAGTGTTGGCAGCCCCCCTCCTCTCCCCCCCCCCAGCTTTGTGTCCAGTGCAAATCTGATCAGTCTGCTCTCTATTCCTACATCCAGGGCATTGATAAAGATGTTAAACAACACCAGATCCAGAACAGATCCCTGTGGAACCCCACTTGAGCCCTCCCTCCAACCTGACATCAGTCCATTAATAGTGACTCTTTGTTTGCAGTTGTTTAAACAATGATGTGTCCACTTAATGGTAGTTCCACCCAGCCCGCATTTCTCCAGCGTATTTCTCAGAATGTCGTGGGACTGTGTCAAAAGCCTGGCTGAATTCCAGGTATATTATGTCCACCGCATTGCCCCATCCACCAAACCAGTTACCCATATTATCGACATTAATAGATTTGAAGGTGGGAAGGAACCATTTCTCAGTCTGAGCTCCTGTATAGCACAGGGCAGAGAATTCCCCCAGACACTCCTATACTGAGCCCAAGAACTTGTGTTTGACTAAAGCATCTTCCAGGAAGGCACCAGCCTGGCTCTGAAGCCACCAAGAGATGGAGGATCTGCCCCTGCTCGGACAGGAACGTTCTCTGTTGGACACAGAGTGAGCAGATACCGCATAGCTGCTGGTTTAGATCAAATAAACGCAGTAGTGAAATCTGCAGAGAGTTGTGGAGATGATAAAACGTCTGGAGAAAGTGCTGTCCAGCTCTGCCTCCAGCCCCCAACCCCGGCCAGACTGGGCGAGGCCAGGGGGCAGACAGACCGGGACCCGAGAAACGCTGCTCACCCATCGGCCAGTCTGAAAGGATTAGAGGATAGATTGGGGTGAGTCCACAAACCAGAGGGAGCCAGAAGCCTTCCCCTACTCGGGGCTGGGCGCGACTGACACCCTGGGACAACCAGGCAGACGCCCAGAGCAGTGCAGTCGATGGCACCTGGCTAACGAGTGACCTCAAAGGACAAGTAAACGATGCTCATGGTCAGGCTCCTCTGAGCAGGCCCCGGAGCCGGAGCAGACTCAGGTGCGTGGAGCGGGCGTGCTGGGCCTGCTCCCCGGCGTGTTGTCTGCACCCCACAGGTAGGTAGAGGGGGCAGGCCCCCGTGTGCCATGGGGCGAGCTAACGCTAGTCGCTCCCCTTCTCTTGCAGGTTTCACAGCATGTGGTGACACCAAGGCAGGCCGTAAATGCCCAACTGAAAATGGAACTGGAGTTCACCGCGCACAAGCGACAGCAGGTCTGCCTGGGGCTAGAAAAGCAACAAGGGATTTGCTTTCCCCCAGCACTAGGTGCAGGGGCAGGGCTGGGGCCGCTCTGCGTCCGGCTAGCCAGGAGAGAGCCCTGCGCTGCGCGGGGTGGGGGGAGGCGGCGCCGGCTCCGGCTCCAGCAGGGCAGCGGGACAGGGACTCGCTGCGGTTATGCCTGTCGGTGCCCATTGCTCTGGGATATTGTTGATATTGGAACAAACGTGTGGTCACCTGGGCCTTCCCGTGTCGCAGTTCTGCACCGCAGGCTCTTGTGGGACATCCCAGCGAGGGGGCAGGGCAGAACTCCGTCCCTGCTTCCCCAGAGGCATAAGCCCCTCCCACCTGAGCTAAAGGAGAATCGCCGTTAGTACAGGGCCTAGGACACACAGCAGAGGCAGAGGGGACGCAGACATACTAGCCAGTTCATTACAGCGTGTTTACACGCTGTGTCTCTCCCCCCGGGGAGCCTTGGCCCAGCTCCAGGGAGCGTGTAGAACGTCCCAGGCAGGAGCCAAAAGCAGACGCCCCCAGGAGCTCTGTCCCACTCCAAACACCTGCTGGGGAAGAAGAATCCTGCAGACAGCTCCCCCCCCCCCCCCCCC
>NC_048308.1:227221-253178 GCF_013100865.1 Trachemys scripta elegans | reverse complement strand
CCCCCCCCCCCCCGCAGGAACCCCAGATCTGCCCCCCCCCGCCGCAGGAACCCCAGATCTGCCCCCCCCACACGTTTATTCAGTGTGTGTTTTGCAGACTGGGCGGAAGCCACGTTGTGCAGTTTGTTGACCCGGGTGTAAAGCGAGAGGGAGCTGGTGCACCCAGCCCAGGCCCATGGGCTGCTCAGGGCCGTTGGGAGCCCAAGGAAGTGGCCGGGCAGCCGGCCAAGCCAGGCCGAGGCTTCCAGAGGAAATGGTTCATTAGCGGAAGGCTGAGTGTAGCGAGCAGAGGCGCCAGCTCCCGGGGCTCTCACTTGTCGCCAGCGTGAAACAGCCAAGAGGCTGAGCAGGGAAAGCTCCTGGCAGTCACAGGGTTAACTCCCTCCGGAGCCAGGCAGGTGGCGAGGGTGTGGCAAGGAGCCCGGAGCTGCGGGATAATGAGAGAGAGGGCAGAGCGCTTAGCCCTGGCCCGGCCGCTGAGGGGCCAGCCAAGCCTCCAAAGCACATGGTGCTGGCTGGCCAGGCCTTTGTGCTGGGCTCAGCTGCTGCCCTGCCCTGGCCTGGGTGTCACACAGCCATGCCCAGGGAAGGGCTGCCCGGTCCCCATTAGGGCACCCGCTAGGAGCCTGCCCCCTTCCGTGCAGCCAAGGCCACTCCTCCTCCTCCGGCATCACTGGCTGAGCTGGGGGCTCTGGCGGGTCCCAGTTCCCTTTACGGTCAGTCTCTCAACGTGATTCCCAGAGCGAAGGTGCCAGTGCCCGGGCTGGGATCTGCTATTGCTGTGACCATCTCTCCGCCTCGGGGCTGCCAGGAGAGGGGTCCCGGCTCTGTCCCCTCGAGGTGACTCCATGGAGCCGGCCCTCGGCCTCAGCGTTATTGGCTGCCAGTGATGGGAGCTGTAGTAGGGCCAGGGACGGACAGACAAACCCAGGGGGGCAGAGTTCCCTTCAGCTCCCTGATTCCACACTCAGAGCCCATGGCAGCTGGGTGCTGAAGTGCAGCCCCGGGCGTTCTCCTGCCAGCGTGTGTGTGTGTGTGTCCCCCCGGGGCGTTCTCCTGCCAGTGTGTGTGTGTGTGTGTGTGTGTGTCCCCGGGGCGTTCTCCTGCCAGCGTGTGTGTGTGTGTCCCCGGGGCGTTCTCCTGCCAGTGTGTGTGTGTGTGTGTGTGTGTGTGTGTGTGTGTGTGTGTGTGTGTGTGAGTGAGACAGGAAGCCAATTCCCAGCTCTACACCCGGCGGCACCGTTGGCCTGAGCCTGCCTCAAGCCCTGGAGCAGGTGGAGAAATCCTGCCACTTAGAGACCAGGGAATGGCTCCATCTGGTGAGCACAGGCAGAAACGCTGACCCGGCTTCTCCCTTCCAGGGCCCTGGGATCTGGGCGCTTGTGGCGCCTTCAAAAGACGAGACTCCAGGGCTTGTCAGCGCAGAGGGGGCCGCGGGGGATGCAGTGAACAATCACGGTGGAGCCCGCTGGAAACGGAGCCTCCGGACAGTGCGATTTCACAAAGTTCCCTTTACGGCGGCACGACTGGTACGTGTATTAGACAAACGATGTCCAAAAACTGCAGCGTGAATTTGCCGGGTGCCCGTCCCAAAGCCAGGGGTGGGCAGGGCTGGCATTGCAGGCTGTGATGAGGAGAGCTGGGGTGGCTTGCACCCCTCAGCAGTGTCTGGCAATAGCAAGCTCTCTTGTGGGCCCAGAAAACCCCATGGGGGGGGGGCGGTGTCTGTGCAGCCTCCCCCCGACGGCGCACAGATCTCTGCTGCTCATTAGGCCTGGGAGCGGTGCTGCTGTGCCAGCCGTCTCAGTGATAATCACCTGGTCCTGCTCACGGCCATTCTCCGGCTCGGCTCGGCGCCTGCTGCGTCACCTGACAATTAACGAGGGCTTGGCGCCTAGTGGCCAGGAAGTTCTGCTTCTAGCTTCTCACCATGACTCATCGCGCCTGTGACACACGGAACTGTCTCAGGTGTCAGATTTGTTAACAGGAACAATACAGCCAAACAGACCAGAAGGGGGAATGGTCCCTCTACAAGAACAACTGCAGTGTAGGAACAATCACAAGGCGCTGTGTGATGCCCCTGCCCAGCTCCTGGTCTGGGAGCGCCTGGCTTCTAGCAGGCCCCACAGAAACTCCTGCACCAGCTGGTTTATAGATGGTGCCCAGCTGGGATGGTGGGAGGCTGCCTCTACTCGCTCCCTAGCGGGCTTGGGAGGTGAGCGACTGGGGCTCCCCGGGGGCAGGGCACCGGCCCTTAGAAAGAAGTCCAGTTCCCCAGCCTGCCCATGGATGTAGGGTCTCTGCCAGGCAGGGACAGAGACTGCCTCCTGCAGATGCCACTCGTGGGGAGAGTGCCAGCTGCAGACAGGTGTGAAGGGGGCTGATGGCAGCTCCACCCTTTTGTAGCAGGTCAAGTTTTTAATTGGCCAGTTGGCAGCCAGCCAGGAATGACTGACAGGATTTCACAGGAAAAACCAGAAGGGGGGGGGGCACTTTGGGTTCCACTGGTGGGGGTGGGGTGGCATCGGGACTGGCTGGCTCCCTCGCAACGAGCCCGGGTCAGCTCTTCCAAGGAGCTGTATCTTTACACCGGGGTTATCAAACAAACAGATCATGGTCTTCATGCAATCCGCGGCCCCAGGCTTCAGGGCAGCCCCTCCCAGGGGTCTCTGGCCCTCCAGTTCCTGGCAGCCCCCCAGCCTCAGCCAGCTCTGCTCCCTTCCTGGAGCAGCAGCTGCAGGGCTGTTCCCCGAGCCCTTGGCCCCCTGCTCCAGGGACTCACCCCAGCGTGGCTTTCCCTCTCCAGGGTGCAGCCTGTCTCCGTTCTTCCTTCCCAGCTGCTCTGTGCGCCCGTTGGAGGTTCTGGGGCAGCCCAGCCCTCTTTAATTGGCTGGACTGGGCTCCCCTGCTCTAGTCCAGGGGCGCTGGGCTCAGTCGAGCCACAGGGACCAGTTACATGTCTATGATTCTGCACCAGCAGCTGAAGGAATCACACACCTGTTCCCTTGAATCACATGCACCCGCTGTTATACCAATAGAATAAAAACCAGCAGGATCTTATTAAGAGGGATAAGGCAAAGATGCCACATTTATTGTAAATATACTGATAAAGCAAAAGATAAAAGTAAACAACGTTGTTTGACTACTTATTTCTTACACACACACACACACACACACACACACACACATATATATATATAGAGAGAGAGAGATTTATTCACACAATCATTCATTCAAGTTCTGTATAGGTGTTATAGTTACCAGCCTAGAAATTGCTCATGCCAAGTTACTGGCCAGGTATCTTGGTCATGAGGATGGAGCCGAGTCCGTGTCAGATGCACCTGATGCTCCTGGAGGCTGGCAGCAGAACCAGAGACTCAAAGTCATCAGTCTTGAGAGTCCATTCTTATAGGAATTAGTTCCTAGGTTAGTCTATGGGAGCTGTTTCATCCTGCTGTTGCTGACTCAATCAGCAAATGGCACATTCCTGTCCAAAGTGGCACATTCCTGGTGGCTCCACACTGTCCAAAGTTTGTGTTTCTCATCCTTCCAGGTGATGGGGTGGATCCCAGTTTACCCTCCGGGGGTTTCTGGTCATCCACTTGACACATTTTTCGGCCGATGGATTCTCCCTTTCTAGGCTGGCACCTCCCTAACCATCCATGTATATCAAACATTCATCAGCATACATTCCATACCTTAACCATATTCTAATTTACTGTCTCCACCACTTTCAGGGTGTGTGCTAATTCATTTGAGACTCCCGGCCCTTTAATCCCAGAGGGTGGGGGTCTGTCCTAGGAGCTGTTGAATGAAGTGAAAGTCACTTAATGGCTTATAGTGTTTGTTTGCATTGTATCAATTACTTCAAGAACAAAGTCAGTTAACTTGTTTGTAAGTTTTACATAGTAATAAAGCATCTTTCACAGGATAGATATAATCAATGGTTTCTACAGACAGTAGCTTACAAGTTTTAACAGAAGACCCAAGAGATTTTTGTGCTTGGTGAAACTGTTGGATTTTAAAGTGTGGGGGACAAATTATGAGGGGATCACTGTCACTTGGGGGAATCACTGTTAGTACCTTCTTTTATATCCCTACACTGTCCTGGCCACAAAAGTGAGACAAGAACCGGCCTGAGGGAGACGCTTTAGGGACTTCCTGGACACATTTGTCCATCCATGCGTCAAGTTACCGGAGAATCAGCAATAACTAGACACTTGCTGTCAGTGCCAGGCCCGGTGGGTACTCAACCTACCTCCTGTGAGCGTTGAACCAGCCATGGCCGGACAATCCTGCTGCTGTTCCGTCTCCGAGAAGGGTCCAGAAGCCAGGCCCAGCCCTTGAGAGCGGCTCACCCCTGTAGCGAGAGGGAGAGAAATGCAGTAGTAACATCCCAGTGGCTGAGCAAGACGTTTCTTCCTCCGTGTTTCCCTTTATTCCGGTTACAGGGAGCCCTGCACAGGCCCCATGGGATCTGCTGACTCCAGAGCTGCCCTCCCGCCTTGTGTGGCAAGGTGGGTAAGCAAACAGCTGCGGCTGGGGAGAGAGACCAGTGTTCCAGCTTGCCCAGGGCTCTCGTTAGCTCTGCAGACGAGCTCTGGGTGACTCGACAGTGGGTCTCTCTCACCAGCAGAAGCTGGTCCCCTCCCCTGCCTTGTCCTGGGACCCACCCGGCTACAGCACCGTGTCACCGTACCACTCACCACCACAAGAGGGTGCTCCAGCCCCGTGCAAGGAACCATGCCCCTTCCCCCCCTCCTCCAGAGGCACGGCCCCTGGCTGGTGGGGACTCCTCAGTCCCCCGGTGCTCCCCGCCCAGCAGGACTGCAGGCCCCAGTCACACACACCATGGGAGGCTGCTGCTACGGACTACTGGGCCACTGGGTCCTGGGAGGACACCGCCAACCCTAGGGCACTGCCCAGCCTTTGGGCAGCACCTGCCTTACCTCAGGCAGGAATAACACCTTCCCCATCACAGGCCGCGTCTCCAGAGTCATGGCACGCTGAGGGAATTGCTGTGCAAACACGGCCGAGCCCTGCCCACCCGGCATGGCCAAGAAGGCCCCAGGCTTGTAGCAACCTGGGTATGTTTGTTACTCTCCTGCCCTGCCTTGGTCACCTTGTGCAGCTCCTCTGGGCAGAGCGCGTCGGTGCTCAGGGGAGCAGAGGCCTTTCGCTGGCCTGCTGCACGGGGGGAGCTGTGGCCCGGGTGACAGCACAGTCTGCAGTCATTGCCTGTCACGAGCTGCGTTGTGCGGCTGGGCTGGGCGATCGGCACAGACCGGGCTCTGGAAATGGGATCTCCCTGGTGTGACGGGCGAATAAACTAGACAAGGAGCATGTCAGCGCCTCCTTCGCAGGGCTGCCAATGACGCCCTGTCCCATGCAGTCCCCAGGGCCCAGCTGTGAGGGGCATCCCAGTGCGCACGGTGCTGATGGCACTGCCCAGGGGGGCGGGGGAGGGGAGTCCGAGTCCCTTGCCAGTCTCTGTGGTTTGTTCCCATCCCCATAGCGTGTAAGAAGGAGCCTGGGAGCCTGACGCCGCTGCTGAACACTGCAGAGAGGGGGGAACTCGACTGCTCCCCCCAGGAGGATCTAGCTCCAGTGCTGAGAACTGGGAGTGGTGCCGGCCACGTGACAAAGTCCTTTCCACCCGGTGGCTGGGCGGCGGCCACCATGTGAGATGAGTTTGGGGGGTGTCTCGGTCTCATAGCTAGTGGGCAGCTGTGTCACAACTGGCACCAGCTGCCCCTTAGTGAGTGCCAGAGAGGCCGAGGCGCGAATGGGCCCCAGAGACAGGGCGACCTCGCTCCTCGGGCCAGGGCTCGGGAACAGCCAGAGCGTGGGGTGTGCTGCACCAGCACCTTGCTGAAGATGCTGTAGTTCTCCAGACTCTCATCCAGCCTCTAGCTGGTGGCGTTGCGAAGAGAACCTCCTACCCTGGTGCAGTGCCGGTGCCCCCAGGCACTGCCAGCGTCCTGAGACTGAACCTCTCAGCGCTCAGCACGGCCGCAGCTTCTCCTGTCACTCCAGAAAGGACCTTTCATTGGGAACTGAGGGGCAGGTCTGGAGCCCTTAGCTGTGAGGGAAGCCCTGAAGCAAGCAGAATCCAGGGACCATGCCTCATGCACAGAGCAGACGGGTCCAATTTCTGAATTTAGGCCCTGAACTCAGAGAGCCGCCGAAGTGTGCAGCTCCCCCAGCCCCTGCGAGTGTATCGGGGCCCTGTGTTTCTGGCTTCTCCAGACGGTGTTTAGCCATAGTAATGACGAAAAACAGAATAACAAAAGCCCCAGCAGATCATGCCAGGCCAGGTCGAACCAGCAGGGATTCTGCAACGGGAAAGTTGCATCTCTCTAATCTCTTATAATTGCTTGAACGTGCCAATAAAGCCGTGAAGAAAGGTGATTCCGGTGACATAATCTACTGAGACTTCCAAAAGGCCTTCAACCAGGTCTGGCAGAAGAAGCTACTAAAGAAGCTAGGTGGTCCTGGGGTGAGAGGCAAAGTATGGTCACAGATCAAAAACTGGCCAGGAGACAGCGCAAAGACTAGGACTACATGGTCGATGTTCATCATGGCCAAAGGGGAACAGCAGGAGCCACCAGGTTGTTGCGTAATATATTTATTAGCATTCTGGAAAGCGGGCGGTGGGGGCGCGAGATAGCAACGTTTGCTGATGACACAAAATTCTTTAGGTTAGTCAGGACCAGAGAGGAACTAACCAAGCCAGGGCCACGGGCAGTGTGATGACACGTGAAATGTCATGTCAATACATGCACAATGGAAGGAAAAACAAACTCCTTGGACACCTCCTGGGGGGGTTCAATGAACAGTGTCCTCTCGGGAAAGGGACCTGGCTGTCACCGCAGACAGAGCAATCAGGACAGCTGCTCAGTGTAGGGCTCATCTGAACAACACGTGGCTTAACCCGGCAAATTCCAGGTCAAACATCTAGGGACGAAGCATGTAGGTCATGCTCATACGATGGGAGGGGGCTGTAGCCTGGGCAGCAGAGACTCTGAGAAGCACCAAGGGGTCACAGAACAAGCACCTGAACGCACGCGGCCAGTGCAGTGTGGGGCTGTGATGGAAACGCGAGGCTTGGACTGAGAAGCCGGGGCACGCCCCGTGGGGGGCAGGGAGGTGCTATTAGCTCGGTGTACGGCATTAGTGAGGCCTTTACTGGATCCCGCGTCCAGTTCTGGGCTCCACGCTGTAAGAGGCCTTGGAAAATTGGGAAGGGTTCTGAAAAGAGGCTCGGAGGGCTGCCCTAGAGGAGAGACTAAAGAAGCTGTTTAGTGTGTCCAAGAGAAGGTCCAGAGGAGACGCGAGTACAGTCTGTCCGTACCCACGTGGCAGAGAGATTCGGCGAGTGGAGGGCTCTTTAAGCTAGCAGAAGAAGGATAAAGATGCAGTGACTGGACAATTCAGACTAGAAGTAAGCTGCACATTTTGCCAGCGAGGGTAATTAAGCATCAGAACAACCTAGCGCAGGAGGTGGTGGATTCTCCCTCGTCTCTGCTCTAGGTCAACCAGAAGGTCTGGGTTGGATGAAGGAACCCTGGCGAGGGTCCCTGGCCTGTGTGACGCAGGAGGGCTCAGACTAGATGACCATGGTGGTCCGTTCTGCCTTAACATCACTGACTACGAATGTGCGGCTGGTGTCAAAAAAGCAAAGGGTGTTGGGATGCCCAAGGAAAGGGAGGGGAAATATTCTAATGCCTTGGTGTAAATCACTGCTGTGGTCTCGTCTAGACACCGTGCGGCACTGCTCACCCTGTCTCCCAGCTCCAGGGGTCCCAGGGGAGGGTGACGAGAACCACCAAGGGCTCGGAAAACCTCTCCTGTGAAGAGAGATTCAAAAGACTGAGCCCATTCCCTTAGAGAGGAGATGGAGAAGAGGGGACGTGACAGACGTCTATAAAATACTGACTAGTTGAGAGAAGGGAGAGGAGGAGTGTCTGTTCTCCCGTCTCATAGAACAAGAACAAGGGGACAATGGATGAAATTGAAAGGTGGGAAATTCAAAACTGATCAAACAAAACCCCTTTTCATATTGTCTAATTAGCCGGTGGAACTCACTGCCACAGGAAGTCACTGAGGCCAAGAATTTAACAAAATTAAAAAAGGGACTGGACATTTCTCTGGATACCAGGACCCGACGGGGTTGTTAGAACAGAGTGTGGCAGGGCTCTGGTCCCTCCGGCTTCAGCCGATCTCGAACTATTAGAGACCAGGGTGAGACCTAATGTGTGGGGGTGGGCGAGGGGCAGATCATCCCACCTCTGCTGCAGCATCTGGCGCTGGGCACTGTCCCAGAGGAGACGGAGCTCGAAGGACCTGAGGTCTGATCCCTCCGGTGATGCCTGCGTTCCTGTGCCCCTGAGATCTGCGCTCTGCCGAGAAGCGAAGCTCGGCGCTGCACCGGGGCCAGCACGAGACCCCCGGGCAGTGGCAGGGAGGAGCCAGGCCCAGTGCCTGGTTTGTTTGGTGTAACCAAGGCCCTGTGAGGCCCTCGTTGTGTGTTGCAGGGAGCTGTAACCCAGAGACAGCTCAGCAAAGGGCAGTGTGACGAGCAGCGCCCTGCACAGCCACCCCACCACAGCTGTTACTAACAACAAACCCTCCCTCCCAGTTACTATAAAAGGCGCAGCTCAGAGCAACTCCGTTCCCAGCCTTCGTCCTCCGAGCCCGTTGCTGTCGGATCGAAGAACCTCTGCACCATGGTGAGTCCCCCCGGGGGGGCGAGCAGGGGGCAGTCCCAGGCTAGGGAGGAGCAGGGGCCCTGGGAGGGTTTAGACGTACGAGAGCTGTACGGGGGGATTGGTCCGGCTCCTAAAGGTCCCGGTGAGCAGTGTGGGCAGTCGCCGGCAATACAGCCGCAGGGCAGGGCAGACTCCAGAGCTCAGAGGCGTCACTGGGGGACGGCGCTTGGTGGCTGTTAGTCCAGCGGCTGGTGCTGGCTGGGAGGGGGAAGGCACCAATTCAGGAGACAGGACAAGCTGGGGCCGCACAGGCTGGGATGAGGCTGAGATGCAGGCAGCCGGCCTGTGGCCTCAGCCAGGGAAGGGAGGAGAGCAGGGGGAGAGGGGCCAGAGAGGAGGTAGCCTGGGGAGTGGGGAGATGCAGGGAGGCTGGAGAGGAGGAGGGGAGAGGTGACGGGGCTGGATCTGTGCGGACGGCGGCGAGGGGGAATTGTAGGGGAACGCAGCAGGAGAGGCCAGATGTGGGGCGAGCGTGAGGAATGAAGTCCGTGAGTCAGGCCAAGAGGCAGGACGGCAGAGGATGGAGAGGAAAGATGAGCCTTGGAGGAAGCAGCACCAGGACCGAGGAGAGGCCAATGAACAACACTGAGCAGGTTTTCTGATGCACAAGCAGCCGGCCAATCTTTCCCTGCCCCCACTTCCCCCCCTGAGCCCAGTTTGATGGGGGCGGGGATGGCGGGTGGCTTTCCCCGGTCTCGGGATCCCTCGAACCCAGAGACTGTCTGTAGTGAAGGGCTGAGGGTCCTGTCCTAGGACGACATGCCCCACAGACAGCACCTGGGCCCCCCGCCCCACCACGGTTCCTTGTTCTTCGCCCCCAGCGCGAGTGCATTTCCGTCCACGTTGGCCAGGCCGGCGTGCAGATCGGCAATGCCTGCTGGGAGCTGTACTGCCTGGAGCACGGCATCCAGCCCGACGGGCAGATGCCCAGCGACAAGACCATCGGGGGAGGGGACGACTCCTTCAACACCTTCTTCAGTGAGACGGGTGCCGGGAAGCACGTCCCCAGAGCCGTCTTCGTGGACCTGGAACCCACCGTGATTGGTGAGTGCTGCACGCCGGGGGAGGGATGGGGCTGGGGACCTAGTGATCCCTGTGCGAGCACGGCCTGCCTCGGAGTTTGCATGCACCGTTCACAATCCGCTGAGCCATGCAGCACTTCTGGCCTGGGTGTGAAAGGCTCTGGTTCCTTGGGCCACCCTCTGGAATCAGATGGCACAGAGCAGGTGTATGAGCCCTCTGTGGGGCCGGCAGGGGCAACACACATCTAGGGCAGGAACATCAGGGTCTGTGGGCACGTCAGTGTCACAGGAACAGCTGCTGGGAACAAAGCTACGCGAACCCTTCATCTCTCACTTGCTAACCCATGCAGCCCTACTCAGGTGGGGCACCGGGGTCCCTCCGGGAGGGGTGGGCGCTAACCGGGCTGTGGTGTGAATTCCAGACGAGGTTCGGACCGGCACTTACCGCCAGCTCTTCCACCCAGAGCAGCTCATCACCGGCAAGGAAGATGCTGCCAATAACTATGCCCGCGGGCACTACACCATTGGCAAGGAGATCATCGACCTGGTGCTGGACAGGATCCGGAAGCTGGTAAAGACGCTAGGGCAGGCAGGGTTCTGGGAAGCTCTTGGATTCCCGGTGGAGATAATGCCAAGCGGTGGTTGGATGGTGAGGGCAGGAGCGGCGCCAGGGTTTTTGCCGCCCTAGGTGGCAGCGCTTCTCCTCAGAGCATTCAGCGGCGGGGGTCCTTCTGCTCCGCGTCTTTGGGGGCACTTCGGCGGCGGGTCCCGGAGCGAGTGAAGGACCTGCCGCCAAAGCACCCCGAAGACGCGGAGCGGAAGGACCCCCGCCGCCGAATTGCCGCCGGGGACGGCAAAATGCCGCCCCCCAAATCCTTCCGCCCCAGGTGACCACCTAGGGTCACCTAGTGGAAGCGCCGGCCCTGGGTGAGGGAGCACAATCAGCTTCTGCTGCCCACACATTCGCTGGCTTCACCTCCAGCTTCCTCTGTCACCCTGGGGCAAGAGCAGTGATGGGCAACGTCCAGGTGGGCCGCGGAGTCTGCAAGTCACAGCATGCAGGGATCCACTTTGAGTCGAGTGGCCTCTCTGCTTGGATCTAGCTGGAGACCTGCAGCTGCCTCCCCAGGCCACACCTGTCACGGAGTCCCCGGGCGATGCTCTGGGACTGCTCCCCACAAAGCCAGTCAGGACTCTGGGGAGCCTCCTCTCCCTCGGAGCAGACTGTCTTCAGGGCAAGAAGCTCACATGGCTTCACCTCCTGGGTCTGCCCTGGGAACATTCAGCATATGCCCCTCCGTGCGCTTCCCACAGCGAGTCCGCCCCGGAGGGGTCCTGGGGAAGCCAGAGGGTCCTGCACCCCCACTTCGCAGTCAGACGTGACTCTCAGCCAGCCAGTAACACAGAGGTTTATTAGATGACAGGAACACGGTCTAAAACAGAGCTTGTAGGTCCAGCGAACGGGACCCCTCCGCCGGGTCCATTCTGGGGCCCAGCGAGGCAGACCCCCGTCTGCCCTCACTCCTCGTCCCCAGCTAGCTCCAAACTCCAACCCCCGTCCAGCCCCTCCTTCTCTGGGCTTTGTCTCTTTCCCGGGCCAGGAGGTCACCTGATCCCTTTGTCTCCAACACCTTCAGTTGGCACCTTTGCAGAGGAGGGGCCCAGGCCATCAGTTGCCAGGAGACAGAGTGTCGGGCATTTATGTGCACTGGCCTTTTGCTCTGCAGCAACCATACACCCTCATCCCAGCACCTAGATACTTAAGAACTGCATAGGGGAAACTGAGGAAAACATTAAGAACAGTCCCACTTCGTCACAACACCTCAGTCTGGAAGACGAGAGCGGCTAGAATCTGCCCCATTGTATGGCAGCGAGGCGCAGCCTCAGGGTCACGGTGACCTGCTAATGCAGCCTTCATCTGGGCTCTGTCCGGGCCCTCAGGGTGCAGGGGACTCGAGTGTGTGCAGGGAATTCAGGCTGTCTCATGCACTGGCTGGAGCTGTGCTCAGGGGACCTAGAGCAGTTCCTGTCACTCCCGGGGCAGGGGACCCCAAACTGCTCGCAGAGCAGAGGCAGAAGTGCACTCCAGGACAGGCTCTGGCATGGGGGGCAGAGGATGGGAAAGCCAGGGACGGGGGACGATGAGAGGGGATGGGTTCCCCATCCACCCAGGAAAAGGAACCGGTGGGAAGGCTCGGTGCATCCAGCCTCCTGCTTTCAGCGGTGCTGGCGCTACGCCGCATCCAATGCTGAAGTCGTGCTGGTGCCGCCGTAACTCACACCAGCAGCTCCCAGGTGAGCCGGGAGGTTAGCGGTGTCACGGACTCACAGATCGTGCCCACTCGAAAAAACAAGAAAATCCCCCACTTCGTCACAAGTGGTGTTGGCAGAGACAAGCACCGGGCCCGGCCTGGTGAGAAGGAGATTAAAGCGAGGATTAGGAGCAGACGGGTGAGTTGGGGGTGTGTGGAAGGAAGCTTTTAGGAGTCAGGATAAAGACAGGCAAGGGGTGAAAGACAGAGAGCGGGTGAGAGTGAGGTACGGGGGTCCTGGAAGCCGACACACTTTCCATAAATCTCTTTCTGCTGGGACACATCCACCTTCCCCCATGGGGTCCTGAGCATCGAAAGCCCCCCGGAGCCCTCCTGCCATCGCACAGCAGAGCTGTGAAATCCTGGGGCCCCACTGCACAGCGGATGGGACGACTGAGCCCCTGGCAGGGTGCTCACTCCCGGCTGACTGCCCCTTTCCCAGGCTGAGTCCCCTCTCTTTCCCGGATTCCCGCAGGCCGACCAGTGCACGGGGCTCCAGGGCTTCCTCATCTTCCATAGCTTTGGGGGCGGCACCGGCTCCGGATTCACCTCCCTGCTGATGGAGCGTCTCTCCGTTGACTATGGCAAGAAGTCCAAGCTGGAGTTCTCCATCTACCCCGCGCCTCAGATATCCACCGCGGTGGTGGAGCCCTACAACTCCATCCTGACCACCCACACCACCCTGGAGCACTCAGACTGTGCCTTCATGGTAGACAACGAGGCCATCTATGACATCTGCCGCAGGAACCTGGATATCGAGCGCCCCACCTACACCAACCTCAACCGGCTAATAGGTCAGATCGTGTCCTCCATCACCGCCTCCCTCCGATTCGATGGTGCCCTCAACGTGGATCTGACGGAGTTCCAGACCAACCTGGTGCCCTACCCCCGTATCCACTTCCCGCTGGCCACCTATGCCCCCGTCATCTCTGCAGAGAAGGCCTACCATGAGCAGCTCTCCGTGGCGGAGATCACAAACGCTTGCTTTGAGCCAGCCAACCAGATGGTGAAATGTGACCCCCGTCATGGCAAATACATGGCCTGCTGCCTCTTGTACCGCGGGGACGTGGTGCCCAAAGACGTCAATGCTGCTATTGCCACCATC
The DNA here is from genome assembly GCF_013100865.1 of Trachemys scripta elegans. Taxonomy (NCBI): domain Eukaryota; kingdom Metazoa; phylum Chordata; order Testudines; family Emydidae; genus Trachemys; species Trachemys scripta. Next base: position 239,968 of record NC_048308.1, on the reverse strand, counting down.
AAAACCAAGCGCAGCATCCAGTTTGTAGACTGGTGCCCAACTGGCTTCAAGGTTGGTATCAACTACCAGCCTCCCACTGTGGTTCCCGGTGGCGACCTGGCCAAGGTGCAGCGGGCTGTGTGCATGCTGAGCAACACCACGGCCATTGCCGAGGCCTGGGCTCGGCTGGACCACAAGTTTGACCTGATGTATGCCAAGCGGGCCTTCGTGCACTGGTACGTGGGAGAGGGCATGGAGGAGGGGGAGTTCTCAGAGGCCCGGGAGGACATGGCTGCCCTGGAGAAGGATTACGAGGAGGTGGGGACAGACAGTGTGGATGGAGGAGAGGAAGAGGAAGGTGATGAATACTAGAGGGTAAATGTCCTGTTTGGATGGCTGGGAATCAGCCTCACGTCTTCCTCACTGATGCACATGGGACGATTGTCCACCTTAAATAAAACAGTTCCTCCTCCAGTCACTGTAGGGCTATAGTTTGCTGCATCCATTTACCTGTTTCCAATCTGAGCTATGCCCCTTCGTCCCACGCCTGGCACAGCCACGGGAAGGACGTGGACGCAACCCCTGTTATTTGCCAGGCTGAACTCGACAATCTGCCAGCTGCCCACGCGCACTTCACTAGCTCGAGACGGAGCTGCTGTGCCATTGTCCCATCCCCCGGCACAGAGCTCTGTGCGAGGGGCTCCCGGTGAGACGCACGGCCCCTAACCCTCGACAATGCCGACTGGGTCGTGAGTGACAGGGAGAATCAGAGGGAGGGGAAGAGGGAAACCAGTGGGCTGTGTAGATCCCTGGGGTTGGGATGCTGGGGCCAGCCCATGGGCCCCGAAGATCACGGGCCCAATCCAACACCATATATTGGCTGGGGACACGGAACCCTCCTCCATGGTGCTGCTAAGAAATAACCCTCCCTGCTCTCTTCATTGCTCTCCCAGGTCTTCTCGTCCTTCTCTGCTGGTTAGCTTTTCCCTTTGCCTCCCATGTCACCTCCGATACCGTTCACACGGGACTGACGGTATCCATTAATTTCCATGTTCTCGGTACCCTGGCACCTTGGAACCTGGTTCACTCCTTCAATATGGGGTGAAGAATTCAGTGGGAGGGGAGAGGTCTGCCCCCAACCTTTGACTCATAGGCCATCCACAGGTCGCCCATCTGGCAATAGTAATTCCTTCCATGAGGCAGTCAGGTTGGGTGGGAGAGTCCGCCTGAGCTGCCCTATCTCCTGGACAGCCGGGAGGGAGGGAGAGTGCTGCAGGGGCCGATCCTGAGAGCTCGGACCCCCACAGGACTGATGGCTGTTTGCTAGCATCCTTTCCTGTTTCTCTTTTCCTTTAACCTAAGTGCTCTCCACCCCTTTCTCTCCTCTGTCTCCCGGGCTGAGTCCCTCTGTCAAAGGGAGACTTTTCCAAACTGCCCCCTGGCTCCTAGCAACTGTGCTCTTGGGCGGAACGGCTGCTGGAATCTAAACAGCTTTGAAACCGCGCCCAGAGAGGTTACAAAAACGGAACAGCCCGTTCTAGGAGCAGCCGGAGGGTAGCCGTGTGGGTCCCAGGATGTTAGAGAGACAAGGTGGGGGAGGGAATAGCTTTTATTGGACCCATGTCTGTAGGTGAGAGAGAGCAGCTTTCACACATGTCTTCAGCAGGCCTGAGGCCGAGCTCTGTCTCTCTCACCTACCGAAATGGGTCCAATAGACGCTATTCCCTCCCCTGCTCATTCTAGGAGCCTCACACAAGGGACGTCAGCCTCTGCACGCCCTCTCAGTGCCGTGTGTGCTGGGTGTCTGGCAGTGCCCCACCCGTGCTCACCTGGGACTCCAGCAGCACCAGCACCCTCGGAACAGCACCTTATCCGTGCCCGGGGGACTCTGGGAGCGTCCCGGAGCGGTGCCCGTCGGCACTCATCAAGTACCCCCAGCAGTGGCTGACCTAACGTTTCCACCCCACGGAGACAGGTGTGCTAGGAACACAAGACAGACGATCCAGGCTCAGGACAATCATTTCCAGCTCCACAAACCTACCAGCATAGAACCTATTGGTTCCTATGACAACCTGGGATTGGGTACTGTGAATTTCAAGAGGGCGTTAGAGCATGTTCAGTGTCTCTGGGGGCTCAGGACTAGGTGTCCGGTGTGACCCGATGGAGCACGTATATGTCAGGGGTTCTGCACAACCAGGGCAATGTCTGGATAATAAATAAAAACAGTAACACACGTTAGCAGTGAAAGGGTTAATAGCGAGGGTGACCCCCCCCCCAAGGAACTGAAAGGAGGATCCTCTCTAGGGATGTAGAAAACTTGGAGACGGGGCAGAAAAGAGAAAGGACTGAGGGCCAGCACTAATGGCTTGCCACGAGAGACTGACAGAGCTCCATCTTTTCAAGCGGAAGCTCGAGACGTGACTTGCCTGCGTGTGTCGGGACTGTCGGGGGAGACCACGGTGGGTGCTAACTGGCTCTTTAGTCCAGTGGGGCCGGGCAGAACCAGAGCCAAGGCCTGGAAGCTGAAACCAGACTAATCTGAATGAGAAACGAGGCCCAAATTAACAGTGTGGGTGATTAGCCCTGGGCATTGCCAGCTGGCTGGCTTCCCATCTGGCCCTGGGCCTTCCTGGACGATGCTTCTGCCAGACAAGTCCCTGGGCTCCAGGCAGGGTGCTGGGTGAAATGCAATGACCTGGGCTAGGGCGGGGGTCAGATTTTTGATCTAAAGGTCCCGCCTGGCCTTCGCCTCTATGACTCTACGAGTGGCACATCCAGAGTTTGTAACCTCCTAGGGCACCGCCCTGACATCACAATCAGCCTGAGCTTTCCATTGGCTGCAGCAGCTGCCAGTCAGCAGGGGAGGAATGTGATGGGCTGCTGGGGAGCTCCTGCCCTGCACCCCCGTGTACCACCGAGGGCACCTGCGGGCAGGGGCAGTGCAGATCTCTCCTGATGCAGTAAGGTAGGGCCTGGGCTTTATCAGCGGGGTGGGGATCCCAGCAAGCACTGAGAGACCCTGTGAGAGGGAAGAGCTGGATGGAGACCTTAGGGACGGGAGATGGTGACTGGAGAGCGCCTGATGCAATTGGTGCAGAGCAGAGAGTGGAAAGGGGATGGAGGAAGAAGCACAAGGGTCAGACAAGGGCTGGTCTCCTGGGCATGGCCTAATACCCACTACCTAGGGAGCCTGGCCCCGCGCTCTGCCCTGGGAAGGGCCATAAACCTCAGCCAACAGTGAGCTCAACACCCTTCCCACCCCAGCAGGTCTCCCCTGCCAGGACAGGGATGGGTCTGGCTTGTGGGCTGTGGGCTACAGCTCCCCAGCACATCTGAGATCCTCAGCAAGGGAGGCTGGTCAGATCTCACCCAGAGTATCAACAAAACATCTATGGCCAATTGGCTTAAAGAGGGGAAGAAGTTTATACAATATATCAGAACAATACTAGTATTAGCAATGGTATGGGCTCATTTTGAGACAGAGTGGTAAAAATGTCAATAATGATGTAGAAAAGGCAGAAGTGCTTAATAAATATTTCTGGTCCGTATCTCAAAACAAGCTGAATGATGTCTCCACATTATACATGATGATCACTTACTTGCTTTTCCATCGGTAATGAAGGAAGATGTTAAACAGCACCTACTGAAGCTAAATACTTTAAAATCAGCAAATCCACACAACTTGCACCCAAGAGTTTTAAAAGAGCTGGCCGAGGAGCTCTCCAAATCAATGGTATTCATTTTTTGTAAGTCTTGGAAAATTGGAGAAGTTCCAGAGGACTGAAAGAAAGCTAAAGTTGTGTAATTATTTAAAAAGGGTAAACAGGATGACCCAGGTCACTCTAGGTCAGTGAGTCTGACATCACTCCCAGGGAAAATGATTGAACAGCTGATATGAAACTATCATTATGACTATGTAATTAATACCAGTCAATATAGTTTCCTGGAAAGCAGGACCTCTCCCAGTTTGGTGTCATCTGCACATTTCATAAGCATCCTCTCCACTCCATTATCCATGTCATGAATGAAAATATTAAATGATACCGGACCCAGGACTGACCCCTGCAGAACCCCACTAGATACACACTCCCAGTTTGACAATGAACCCTGGATAACTACTCTTAGGGTGCGGCCTTTCAGCCAGTTGTGAACCCACCGGATAGGAATTTAATCTAGACCCCATTGCCTTAGTTTGTTTTGGAGAATGTCATGTGGGACTGTACCAAAAGCCTTACTGACATCAACCCTGTCAAAGAAGGAAGTGAGGTTGGTTTGGCATGATTTTCTTGACAAATCCCTGTTGGTTTTTACTTAGAACCCTATTATTCTCCAGGTTCTTTCAAACTGATTGTTCGATAATTTGTTCCGGCATCTTTTCAGGTATCAAAATTCCCTAGGTCCTCCTTGTTCCCCTTTTAAAGAAAGGGGCTGTGTCTGCCCTTCTCCAGTCCTCTGCGCCCTCACCTGTTCTCCCCGAGTTCCCGAAGATTGTTGCTAACAGCTCCAAGATTGCTTCAACTAGATCCTTAAGTAGCCTGGGATGAATTTCATGAGGCCCTGCCAATCTGAATACACGTAACTCTCTAAATAGACTTTAACCTGTTCGTCTCCTATTTTGGCTTGTTCCTTCCCCCTTGTTGTTAATGGTAAGTGTGTTGAGTGTTCGGTCACCGTAATCTTTTAGTGAAGACTGAAGCAAAACAGGCCTTAGCCCCTCAGCCTTTTTGACGTGATTTTCTCTCCTTCCCTGCTAAGTAGAGGACCAACACCTTCTAAGCTCTTACTCTTGCTCCGAAAGTATTTAAAGAACCTCTTCTTCCTGCCTTTTATGTCTCTTGCTGGGTGTAACTCATGTTGTGCCTTGGCCTTTCTGATTTTGTCCCTACCAGCTTGTACTATTCCTTTGTACTCCTCCTTAGCAATTTGGCATCTTTCCACTTTGTGTAGGATTCCTTTTTGATTTTCAGGTCATTAAAGAGCTCCTGATGGAGCCACAGTGCTCTCTTATTATTCTTCCTAGCTTTGTTTTGTTTCGGGGTGGTTTGCCGTTGTGCCTTTAGTACTGTCTCCTGAAACTGCCAGGTCTCCTGAACTCCTTTTTCCCTTAGATTTTCTTCCCATGGGACCTCACCTCCCAGTTCTCTGAGTTTGTTAAAGTCCATTGTCCTTCTCTCGCTCCTTCTTTCCTGAGAATCATGAAATCTGTCACTTCTGTCACCGTCACCCAAACTGCCTCCACCTTCAGATTCGCTACCAACTCCTCCCTGTTGGAAAGAATCAAGTGAAAAATGCTGTTCCCCCGGTTACCTCCTCCACTTTCTAAAACAAAATGTTGTCTTCAACACATGCCAAATATTGACTGGACATTTTGTGTTTTGCTTTATTACTTTTGCAACAGATGTCTGTACAGTTCAAATCCCTCATTACTACCAGGTCTTGTGTTTTGGATATTTCTGTTATTTGTTCTAGAAATGCCTCATCCACCTCTTCTTCCTGATTTGCTGGACTATAGTAGACTCTTACCATGATGTCACCCCTATTTCCCCCCCTTTTATCTTTACCCAGAGACTTTAAACTGCTCTGCCTCCCACCGCCGTCTGGCTCTCAGAACAAGTGCTTATATTCTTGATGTATAATGCAACCCCTCCTCCCTTTTTTTCTGCCTGTCCTCCCTGACAAGCTATACTCCGATACCAACATTTCAGTCATGAGATTTATCTCATCAAGTCTCTGTGAATTCTTCCATCAACCCAGCTACCAGCTCTCGGGGAGGTGGATTTACCACAGTGATGGAAGAACCCCTCCCACCACTGTGGTACGTGTCCACACTGATTTCAGAGGAGCAGCCGTGTTAGTCTGTATCCGCAAAAAGAACAGGAGTCCTTGGGGCACCTTAGAGACTAACAAATGTATTGTAGCATAACTAACAGTTATTTTTCTCTCCTGTTGACAACAGCTCACCTTAACTGATCACTCTCCTTATAATGTGTATGGTAACACCCATTGTTTCATGTTTCCTGTGTATATATATATCTTCCTTCTGTATTTTCCACTACATGCATCAGATGAAGTGGGCTGTAGCCCACGAAAGCTTATGCTCCAATACATGTGTTAGTCTCTAAGGTGCCCCAAGGACTCCTGTTCTTTTTGTCCACACTGAGGCGCTAGAGTAGTGCAGCTCCAGCTATAGCATCCGAAGTGTAGACAGAGCCTTAATCCAGGCTAGTTTGTGAATTAACTCGTTTTACTTTCACTAGAATCCAGTTCAGGGCTGGGGCTGAAGGGGCAGGTGCATCCACCCCAGTTAAAGTAATCAACTGGGACGTGCTGACTCCTTAGTGAACTTCATATCTTCTGCGACTGCCCCGTGCTTGTTACCGGCCTGGCAAGGTCTGGGGCGGGAGAGGCCGCAGGAGTTTGCTGGGGAGGAGGACAGGCTGGCGTGGCAGGGAGCTGACGCTGTCTAATCACCAGCAAAGCTCACGCTGACTGAGGCAGAGCGGTAACGCAGGGGATCACAGCTCGGGGTAGCCGCAGCAGCATGTTCCACCATCATTGGAGGCATTTAAGCACAGGTTGGACAAACCCTGTCAGGGCTGGTCTAGGGGGCTGGACTAGATGACCGGGCGCTGGACTTAGATCACCGCTCAAAGACCCTTCCAGCCCTACATTTCTACGGTTCTCTGAGCTCCGAGTGCGACACACTGGCAAAAAAGGCTGATGTTATCCTGGGATGTATAAACTGGGTGAGCACGGCGCAGAAGGCAGTTGTTATAATACCTCCTCCCGAGAGGACTGTTGCCTCTTTGGCTCAAGCACTTAGCCAAACTCTGGGGCCCAGCAGGCTTGGGTCTGTTAGGAGGGGCAATCAGTGAACCGAGTGAGGCCTATTCTTGGCGTGATCTTGTTCAGCCACAGAGAATACCCACAAAGTCCTCTCCCTCTGGAACCCAGCAGAACCCAAGAGCCCAGAACCCCCAGGCGCCACTCAGGGAACACTGCCAAAGAAGCCCTGTCCCCCTGAGGGTCACACTCACCGCTCCTTCTCCTGCCTTTCTGCCTCCAACACCCCCAGCCTGCACCAACACCCCAGGGAAAGCCCTCAGCGCATGCGGGTTAGCTCTGACCTGCCAAGCCCCCAGCCTAGCAATGGGAGCCTCACAGACCCGGACTGTTTTTTCTAAATCAAGGGGCTCCGTTGAACCTTCTGCTGAGCCTGCAAGAGGGTGCATGGCACAGCCACTGGTTGGAACGAGACCTGTGAGGCTCTCTGGCTCCAAGAGCTCTGTGCTGGCAGCCAGTAGCCCCTTTCAGCAGCACCCTCCACTGGCGCGACCACTCTGACGTGCTGCATACCGTTCTGGTGTTGAGAACTGGAGGCATTTCAGACCAGATCTACACGAACGAATCTGAGGTCTGGGAAACCTGACACTGAGGTTGCTCAGTCTTTGTGGTTTATCAAAGAGACGGTCACACGGTGACTTGATCGTGCCCTGTGAGTACCTACACGAGGGATTTCTGGCGTCAGAAGGCTCTTGAATCTACCAGACAAAGGCAGAACAAAATCCACTGGCTACAAGTTGAAGTCAGGAAAGTTCAGATATGAAGTAAGACGCAAATTTGCACCAGTGAGGGGGATTAATGGAGCTGGCTGAACTCTCAACTTTTCATCAAACTCCCAAATTTTCACAGGAACAGGGGGATTGTCACAAAATTTTGTTTAGACAAATATTGAAAAAAAGTGATCTGATAAGAACAGCACGTTCTGGTTTTTCTGTTTCAAAATGACTTTTAATCCCAAAATTTATTTAATTAAAAAAAGTTAAAAAACTGGAGGCAAATGTTTCAATTTTATCCAAACTGAGCGCTTGATGTGACCCGAAACGATTCTTCTTGTGCAAAATGTTGCTTCCTGGAAATGTGGTTTGTTTTTGTTCCATGTCCCAGGGAATGGAAATGGCAAGTCTCCAGCAGCCCGAGGAATTAGCTGTGGAGCAGGTCACCGAGGGGGCCGGGGGCTGGGTAGTGATCAATGGCTCCATGTCTAGTTGGCAGCCGGTTTCAAGCGGAGTGCCCCAAGGGTCGGTCCTGGGGCTGGTTTTGTTCAATATCTTTATTAATGATCTGGATGAAGGGATGGATTGCACCCTCAGCAAGTTTGCAGATGACACTAAACTGGGAGGAGTGGTAGATACGCTAGAGGGTAGGGATATGATACAGAGGGACCTAGACAAATTAGAGGATTGGGCCAAAAGAAACCTCATGAGGTTCAATAAGGACAAGTGCAGAGTCCTGCACTTAGGGCGGAAGAATCCCATTCGCTGCTATAGACTAGGGACTGAATGGCTAGGAAGCAGTTCTACAGAAAAGGACCTGGGGGTTACAGTGGATGAGAAGCTGGATAGGAGTCAACAGTGTGCCCTTGTTGCCAAGAAGGCTAACAGCATTTTGGGCTGTATAAATAGGAGCATTGCCAGCAGATCGAGGGACTTGATCATTCCCCTCTATTTGACATTGGGAGGCCTCATCTGGAGTACTGTGTCCAGTTTTGAGCCCCACACTACAAGAAGGATGTGGAAAAATTGAAAAGAGTCCAGTGGAGGGCAACAAAAATGATTAGGGGGCTGGAGCACATGAGTTATGAGGAGAGGCTGAGGGAACTGGGGTTATTCAGTCTGCAGAAGAGAAGAATGAGGGGGGATTTGATAGCTGCTTTCAACTACCTGAAGGGCAGTTCCAAAGAGGATGGATCTAGACTGTTCTCAGTGGTACCAGATGACAGAACAAGGAGTAATTGGGAGGGTTTGCAACTGCTTTGGAGGACAGGGTCATAATTCAAAATGATCTGGACAAATTGGAGAAATGGTCTGAGGTAAACAGGATGAAGTTTAACAAAGACAAATGCAAAGTGCTCCACTTAGGAAGAAAAAATCAGTTTCACACATACAGAATGGGAAGAGACTGTCTAGGAAGGAGTACGGCAGAAAGGGATCTAGGGGTTATAGTGGGCCACAAGCAAAATATGACTCAACAGTGTGATGCTGTTGCAAAAAAAGCAAACATGATTCTGGGATGTATTAACAGCTGTGTTGTGGACAAGACACGAGAAGTCATTCTTCTGCTCTACTCTGCTCTGGTTAGGCCTCAGCTGGAGTATTGTGTCCAGTTCTGGGCACCGCATTTCAAGAAAGATGTGGAGAAATTGGAGAGGGTCCAGAGAAGAGCAACAAGAATGATTAAAGGTCTAGAGAACATGACCTATGAAGGAAGGCTGAAAGAATTGGGTTTGTTTAGTTTGGAAAAGAGAAGACTGAGAGGGAACATGATAGCAGTTTTCAGGTATTTAAAAGGGTGTCATAAGGAGGAGAGAGAAAACTTGTTCACCTTAGCCTCTAAGGATAGAACAAGAAGCAATGGGCTTAAACTGCAGCAAGGGAGGTCTAGGTTGGACATTAGGAAAAAGTTCCTAACTGTCAGGGTGGTTAAACACTGGAATAAATTGCCTAGGGAGGTTGTGGAATCTCCATCTCTGGAGATATTTAAGAGTAGGTTAGATAAATGTCTATCAGGGATGGTCTAGACAGTATTTGGTCCTGCCATGCGGGCAGGGGACTGGACTCGATGACCTCTCAAGGTCCCTTCCAGTCCTAGAATCTATGAATCTATGAATAATGGTCTCAAGTTGCAGTGGGGGAGGTCTAGGTTGGATATTAGGAAACACTATTTCACTAGGAGGGTGGTGAAGCACTGGAATGGGTTACCTAGGGAGGTGGTGGAATCTCCTTCCTTAGAGGTTTTTAAGGCCCGGCTTGACAAAGCCCTGGCTGGGATGATTTAGTTGGGGTTGGTCCTGCTTTGAGCAGGGGGTTGGACTAGATACCTCCTGAGGTCCCTTCCAACGCTGAGATTCTATGATTCTGTGAATGCTCCATCATGTGGAGCCTTGAAATCAAGACGCTGTTTTCTAACAGCAAACATTCTAGCTCCACCACAAAGTACTGGGCTGTGAAATTCTCTGTCCTGGATCATCCTAGAGATCAGCCTGTCCTTAACATGCATGAAGGGAGATGCCTGATGCTGGGGCATCAAGACAGATGGCTAGGGGGGCGGGCCTGTGTATCGGGGTGTGACACAGACACTGCTGGCTGGACTGAGTGTGAAACAGAACAAAATAGGGATTTCTGAACCATTCCGTGGACCAATAAGTGTGTGTGTGAGTTGGACAGACAGGGATTCAAGACAGACAGATTGTAACAGCGCTCTCGGGATGCAGGGAGAGGAAGGGAGATCGGGCTAAGGGCTCTGTGCTACAGAAGGGCTAACGATGGCGTGAGTAAATCAGCAGAGCCCTGCTGAACTCAAGGGGGGTACGACAGCTTACCGCTGGAGAAGATCTAGGCTCCCGGAGTCTGTTCTCTCTGGGACTTGCAGGCTGGCTGATCCGTCTCCTTAACTGTTCTGTCCCATGCTCCTTAGGGCCAGGTCTCGACAGCATGCACCTGCTGCCATTCTGCACAGAGCTGGCCAGCCCCAGGAATGGCCGTGACCACTACTAACCACAGGCCTGCAGACTTTGGCTGCCTCTCCAGAGACACGCCCCAATTCCTGGCTGCTTCTCCTCCCCAGCTGCACAGGACAGACGGTCACCATGGGGGAGTACTACAAACTGCTGGAACTTCCCCAGGACGCCTCTAACGAGGACATCAAAAAGGCGTAAGTCCCCCTTCCTTGGAGCTTCCCTTTCCCCACGCACCCCGCTGGCATGGTTCCTGCTGCCAGTCTCTGCGCTTGCCAGTGTTCTCCGCCCGGCCGGGGAACTGGAGGTCTCTCTGCTCTGAGAGCACCTCACAGCTGTGTCAGAGACAGGAGAGGGGTTCCTGGGGTAGGACAGCTCCACTGGTAAGTGGGGTGTGACTCCAGCTAGTGACCATTTGAACATCACTGGATCAGGGGCATTGAGACATGTTCAAAGGAGCTTGCTCTGAAAGGCGAGCATTCCTTACTGAGATGGGTGTGGGTCACCGGGTGGAGAAGGACAGGGGTCAGCTGGGGTGCCTGAGCTGGCCTTGCAAAATCCAGGGGAGGAAGCGGTAAGAATCCCATAGTTGCTGGGAGACAAGGGCAGCTAAAGGGAATTCTTCTACTTGCTGGGCTTCCCACAGCAGGAGTCGGTACCTATGGCGGGGCTCTGCAGGGCTGACAGCACCCAACAAACGGCATGGCCAGGCGTGACTGCCTGTCTCTGGGTCTGTGCAGGTACAGGAAAGCAGCAATGAGATGGCACCCGGATAAAAACCCAGAGACCGAGCAATACGCCGAGCGGAAGTTCAAAGAAATAACAGAGGCATACGAAGTGCTGTCAGACAGTAAGGGGCCTGCCCACCCGTCCCCTTCTCTAGCCATCCACCCTCGCTTGGCTCATTGAGGGTCCGTGATGTTCCCACGCTCCTCGCTGCACTTGTGTTGCCCTCCTTGCGGCTGCTGGGGCAGCGGCTTCTGCCGCACATGCTCGGTGTCTGTCTCCCTCCTCTGGGTGCAGCGTTGCCGTAGCCATGCTGGTCCCAGGGTATTAGAGAGACAAGGTGGGGGAGGTGATATCTGTTACTGGACCAACTTCTGTCGGGGAGAGAGAAGCTTTCGAGCTCCACAGAGCTCTCCTCCGGTCCCTGTCTCCTTCACCAACAGAAGTTGGCCCAATAAGATATTATCTCACCCACCTTGTCTCCCTGCCTCCTCTGGGGCACCCCAGTGCTCCCTGGGGACACCTCTTGGAGCGGGTGGGGTGCTAACCTCTCTGGCCCCATCATTCCAGGCTCTCCCTTCCCCTCCAGTGCAGGCCCCAGAAATGAACGTTACCCTGCAGCTGTGCCATGGGGCATCCTTCTGCCAGGCCCAATCCTTGCCTGTGGTTAGGTGCGGGGCACTCAGGTCCGATGCTGTAGGCCTCAGGCACAGAACCCAGAGCCCCGTCTCATGCTGGAATCCTGCTCGGTAGCACCTCTGCACACGACGCAGCCCTGGCACAATTCACCAGTGTCCGTTTCCATGAGGTATTTCCATGGAGGCTAACGCAGCGGTAACAAAGTGCCTCCCAGAGGTGGGCAGGGAGCGTCGGCGTAGGCGCTGGCCCAAGCCAGCCTGTGGCAGTCCCAGGTCTGTCCCTCCAGCTGCTTCCCCATTTGCGTGCAGGCCCCCTCTGGCTCAGTACTGGGACGGGGGGTCAGCCTGGTGAAAGGGCCGCTGTGTCCGGACTCGGCTGAAGATGGGCTGGGTGACCTCTCGCTCCTTCTCCCTTCCAGAGAGCAAGCGCGACCTCTACGACCGCTACGGCAAGGACGGGCTCACGGGGGCCGGTGAGTGACCCACCCTGCCCTCGGCTGCATCTGCCCAACGCTCTGGCTTCACTGAGGCCAGAATTTGTCCCTGCGGTTGGAACTTTGCTCCCAATTCTGCTGGTGACGCACAAACCAGAATCGACCCCGGCTCATTCTCCCCGGGCTGGGCTGGCTCCGCAGGGCTAGCAGGAGCCCAAGGCACAGAAGGTTTGCTTCTGTCCACCTGCGAATATCCACAGGGAGCCCATCAGCCGAGGGAGGAGGGGCCACGTTTCCACAGCCACGTTCCAGATCAGCATCGCACTCAGGGGCCTTTTCTCCCGGCCCCAGAGCTCTGCGGTGGGGAGAGACGGGATCCCAGCCTTGGCAGCCCCAAGCAGGGTGTCCTGTTTGCTTCCTGTTCTCGTTCCTTTCGAGGACCCTTGCGAGGGCC